>NC_142948.1:13032324-13052324 GCF_046866305.1 Octopus bimaculoides | reverse complement strand
CTCTCTCACTTTCACATCGTCCTTTGTATCTGTCTCTCGATATTTCTGCGGCTCTCTGCCTTCCTTTGTTTTTCGCTTTCCCCTTAACCATATCTTCCTTTCTCTGCCTGTCTGCCCGCCTGGCTCTCAGAGTCTGTATGCCCCTTTCATTTTCGCCTTCTTCCTCTCCTCCACCTTTTGCTCTCTCTCTCATCGTTTCTCTCTTCCCTTCTTTATTATAAACTTCTGATTTTTATATTCCCTAACTTTAACATAGCGGCTACAAAGGAAACTATTGAAAACATACTGATTCATCTGTTGCTTGTCCGATTTGAAACACTCGTTCTTAAGAGCCATTAAATAAAGATAAAATGAGTGTTGGGTAGAGAAAAATTACGGAAACATCAATGAAAATATTTTGCCTATATGTTGCGGCATTATGAAATCACAACGCGCCACTATCTCTACGTCTCACACTCCCTGCACATATACATATATATAGTGTGCATATAGAGAGAAATTGATATATGTATACATATATATATATATATATATATATATATAGAGAGAGAGAGAGAGAGAGAGAGAGAGAGAGAGAGAGAGAGAGAGAGAGAGAGAGAGAGAGAGAGAGAGAGAGAGAGAGAGAGAGAGAGAGAGAGAGACAGGGAGAGAGAGACACAGAAAGAGAGAGAGACACAGAAAGAGAGAGAGACACAGAGAGAGAGAGAGAGATGTGTATATATATATATGTATATATATATTTATATATATATGCTTGTGTGTGCGTGTGTGTACATGTATGTAAAAAGTATATACACATATTTATAAAATATATATACAAATATATACATATATATACGTAGATTTATATATATTTATATAGTTATACGTGTTTATATAAATATGTATACATGTGTATATATATATATATACATATACATTTGTATATATATATATATATATACATATCCATTTGTATATATATATATATATATATATATATATTTGCGTGTATATGTATTTATGTGTATATATATATATATGTGTGTGTGTGTGTGTATGTATTTATGTATGCGTGTGTTTGTGTGCGTATACAAATATGTTTGTGTGTACGTGTCTCTCTGTATATATGTGAATTTGTGTCTGTGTGTGTGTGTATATATACATGTGTGTCAGTGAGTATGTTTCTATGCGTATATTTGTGTGCGTGCTTACATAGAACTGAAATGTGGACTATAAAGGGAAATTGATAGATTTTAGCTGTTCACAAGCGAAAGCCTTTACTAATTATATTTTGAAAAGTTAGATATCGTTATTTAATATGTATGTATATGAATGAATGTAATGGATAAAATAGCAATGATAGCTATCGCAGCCTACTTTTACATTATAAACATATCAACACAATTCAGTAGACGCCATTTCTGTTCAAACGAAATAATCGTTTGAACAATTTATACACAGAATTTATTCATTTATTTATTTACATAGTGATGATGGGGTTGGTGCTGGGGATGGTGGGGGTGGTAGTTTTGGGTGGTTGTGGGAGTGGTGTTAGTAGTGGTAGTGGTAGTGGTGCTGATGGTGTTGTTGAAGGTGATATTGATGGTTACAATGTTGCTTTCCCTACTTTATTTTAATTGTTTGTATGTATATATATATATATATATATATATATATATATATATATATACGGGTGTGGTTGTAGGTTCGTGTATAAGTATATATGTATATGTGTGTGTGTGTGTGTGTGTGTGTATTAATTTATCGATGTATGTATGTACGTGTATAATTTTGTATGTTTTTTTTTTATAGTTCCTGTAACAATTGTTTTGAGATTATTTTATTATTTTTTGTAATATTTATATTTTCAATTCTGCTGTATATTTCTATGGTTACCATGATTCTCTATTGCAGAGAAAATAGAAAGTGTGAGGGCTATTGTTTTTCTAAATGTCTTCTTGTTGAGAATATTGTTTAACCCAAGGCTAGGCCTGAATGTGTATCTCTGCATTCAAAATTATTCCATTTATCACGAATTGTCATTATCGCAAATGTCCATTCCTTAAACCTTCGTACCGGCCTATTTTAATCTCCTTTATCTTTAATCTAATACCTCTTTCAGCCATGCTGAAGCGCATCCTTAACGGGTTTATTCGAGCACACTGACCCCAGTTCTTATTCAAATAAGTTTTTTTTTAATTTTCCTGTAACCATTCAATCGGTCTCTTTGCTGAACATCTAACAGATAGGGACGAAAAGAAACCAGCACCGGCTGTCATGAAGTGGGAACACAAACACAGAAGCAGTTACACAAACACACCGACAAACACATGCACAACACAACGCACAAACATACGCACGCACACACACACACACGTGACGAGCATCCATATCGTTTCCGTTGTCCAAATTCATTGTTACAGCATTGATCATCGTGCCGTGCGTAGTAACAGATAATTATCTAATTTGCCGGTAATTGCAAAGTCAGATTCTTTTCTCTACAGCCACGTATGATATTCATTGAGTTGGCGGTGAGCTAGCAAAACTGTTAGCAGGCCGGACCAAATGCTGGGCGACATTTCGTCCGTCTTTACGTTCTGAGTTCACGTTCTGCTCAGGTTCTGTGTAATCGACATATCCCTTCCCCGAAATTGCTGGCCGTATGCCAAAATTTTAAATCAATATATCTTGTATTGAAGGCGTCGATTTGGCAAAATCGTTAGCACGATGACCAAAATACTTCATTTCTTCTTTATTTATGTTCTGAGTTCAAATTCAGCAGAGATTGACTTTGCCTTTCAACCTGCCGGAGTCGATAAAATAAGTACCAGTGTAGCTCTGCCGTAAAGGTAATCGACTTACACACTCAACATAACTTGCTGGCCTAGTGCCAAAATTTGCAGTGAATATTTTGTCTATTCTTTAGAGAGGAATTTTTTCATTCTATCAGATGTTTGTTCTTCCATATTAACGGCATGAGAGATATTAACATAAGTATACATTTACTTATATTTATTATACGCCGTATGTACGTATTTAATGTATTCCATATACAGATACAAAGTCACATTTTTCTTATACCAATCCATATTCGATCACTTAAATCCACATTTCTGTGCTTCATCTTCAGTTACAAATGATGTATTTCTGCCTTACCCTGCTGCACTTTAATATACGTCAACTTCCACTATTCTAATCTTCACACAACTATCTTCTTAGGCGTCATTTTATATCTAACAAGCAGATAACCATTCCATTAATCGCTACTCAACGTTCTCCAAATCAACTAATATCTACACAACAGTCTATTCCTTAACATTCACCTCTCATCTTCAGTTAATCCACCGCCATTGAATTAAATTTGCTGCAAAGCGATGTATTTAAAATTGTATTACCTTCTAAGACAATTATTCAAAAGGCTGGTTCAGTCTGTTAAAATATTGGTTTGAAATTTTGGTACAAGGCCAAGGAATTCGAGGGAGCTAGTAAGTGTATTACATCGACTCTGGGGATTAGAGGTGTCCGTTGTAGCAGTTGACGGTGAAGCTGTGGCGGTGTTGGTGTTTTCATTCTTTAATGTCGAAGCTTTTGCGACGATATCGCTGTTGTTGCTGGTGGTGGTCGTGGCGGCGGTGTTAGCGTTCATGCTCACACCTGCACCTATTTGTGTGATACTTCTCCCCTTCTTCGCTCCTTGATGAAGCTGTGGTGAAGGAAGTGTAAGGAAATCAACGTCAAACGAGTTGCCACGAAGACCGGCGTTCGTTCTGAGATCGTCTGCTCGGCTTGAAGACGCCATCCTAAAAAAAAATATGGCTAAGAAAGCTGAAAACAATTTTACAAAATAAGGAAATTCGCCACACAGGGCAGATTCCCCGTGTAAGCAAATTGCACACCGAATGTATCAGTTGTTGCACAACTTTTACATAAAAAATATTATACAATACACAACTTTTGAAGGCAATAAAAAGCAAACTTACTACGAGCCAACGTCCATAATAGATAGATAGATAGAGTTGATGATTTTATAGAAACACTTTATAAAATATATAATGATCAAAAGAAAGGACACATTTTTGTTGTCGCATAAATGACTGTCTTGAAAGATTGAGCACCACCTGGTGGTTGTATTGTGCATTGCTCAACAGACAATTACATAAGTTTATTTCTAATATTTCACGCGCATACAAGCACAAACTTTTACACACATGCGAACATAAATATGTTTGTGTGTTAGAGTGTATATACACAAATGTATGATACATTTACAGTTATACTTTCGTTATAATTTATGGACATATATTAGAGTCACGCTCAGAAAACATTACTCTAAAAGTGCCTTGATGAATTGAACGGTCAAATATATATATGTATGTTTGGTGATTGATTTGAGATAAAAAAAATGCAGTCTTTTCTTCACTCTATCGAAAAAAAATATAAGAAAAATATGTTCCCAACTGAATATGCAAATGTATGTATATTTAGGGCTGGTGAGGCGTGTACACTCACGCAATGATATATACGCATAGATACACACAGGACCACACACATCGCACTCACACACATACAGACACATGTGTACGCGTGTGTCTGCGAAATCGAACACATATACAAAGGAATATAAATTGTTTTATTGATGGGAATCTTCAAAGTGTTACTGTCTTGAGGAAGGAAAAAAGAACAGAATAATATTCATTTATCTAATTCCTTTCAACAAATGATAAGGTCGAAGAAATTTCCACAAAAGGGAAAAAGATTAGTTCTTTTTTATCGCTGTCAAAGAAAGTGTAGCAACTATTATTATTGTTGTTGTTATTATTATTAGTATTATTATTATCATTTTTCCATCATCATCATCTAGCATAATCATCATTATAATCATAATCGCTATTGTTGGTGGTCTTGTTTTATTGCCGTTGTTGTTAGATTTGTTTTCCTCTTTTTTATTATTATTGAATATTGCCATGAGCAGATGTGTCTTCGCCTCACTCGGAGAAATTTTTGTTTACATATTTGTGTTAATGGTATATGTGTTTTTCTATCACAGATGAAGGAAAAGTAATGCTTTTTGTATAATGTTCACTAGAGAACTTCCTGTAACGTGTTGGTTATCTCTCCACCACGAAGAGAGCGACATCCGATGTTTTCGTTTTTGACATAGTTTCGTCTTCTATATTCGTTCACATCCGTTTCAATATGGTTTTTCGTTCGAAAATGACCTCGTTAGGAAGAAAGTGTGCAAATGAACGTAATTAGACAAAGAATTAAATTTTATTTCAACTTGTAGAGAATAACAATGAAATTTTAGCAATAAAATGACATCAGTTTGGACAATTTCAACGACACTTTTAACGCTACATTCCATCTAACGCATTTTAACAATAGATTCCATCCACTGCATCTTTTTCACTAGTTTGATACTTCTGGCGATAATACTAACCAAAGAAAATACGCCTTTGCTTAAAACATCGGTATTATCACAATCTGGTAGAATATATAGAGTATTTGTCCTCTCCCTTGAGGTTCATGCTCAAATATTTTCAAAGTTAACATTGCTTTCATTCTTGTGCAATGCGTGTTCATATGCCGCTTTCTGGTTCCTATTCAAAACTGTTGATATATCACTGCCATCAAACGAACATGTGTTCGTGAAGAGCGCTTCGCGTTCCGATGTTTGTGAATAAACAGCCGTCGATGTAATCGACTAGCCCGCTTTTCACCCAAAAATTTCAAGGCTTTGTGCCTAGATTAGAAATAATAATAATCTTGATAATAATAATAATAATTATTATTATTATTAACTTGACGAGCTGGAAGAATCGTTAGCACGCCAGGCAAATTGTTTAGCGTTATTTCGTCCGTCTTTACGATCTGAGTTCAAATCCGCCGAGGTCGACTTTGCCTTTCATCCTTTCGGTTTCGATAAATTAAATACCAGTGAAACACTGGGGTCGATGTAATCGACTACCCACCTCCCGCACTATTTCGGGATTTCTGGCTATAGTAGAAAGGATTATTATTTATATTAGTAGTAGTAGTAGTAGTAGTAGTAAAGGCGGTGGGCTGAAAGCATTGTTAGCACGAGGGACAAATTAAATAGCTGCATTCCTCCTGGTTTTTACGTTCTGATTTCAAATGTCACCGAGATCGAACTTTCATCATTTTGGGGTCGATAAAGTAAGAACTGGAGTGAATGAAACCAAATTCCTCGCTCCTGAAAATTGCTGGGATTGTGCCAGAATAGGAAATGATTATTATTTTCATCTTCATCATCAGCAGCAGCATCGTTGTGGCCGTCTTCTGCTGTTGTTGTTCTTGTTATGGGTAATAACATTTCATTATACTTTTTTGTATACCTTAGAAATTCTTCGTGAGAAGAAACATTATTCATAAATTTGTGTACACATACATGAATAAATGTCAGATTTGCTCTCAAGAATAATTATTTGTGGAACATAATAAAAAATAAAAATGAACGTTGTACATTTTCTTCCGAAAAAGAAAACTATTTTTCGGTTAACAGAAAAAAAAAATTGTGATGATAGGGGAGAAAAAAGAGCAAAAATATAAGAAATATAAAGAACATTTCTTCGTCTCGTTACCTGTCTTCACTTCAGATATAAACAAATCAAGCAAAAATGTAAAGGCTATTCTTTGTTTCTCTATATATCGTTATCTTATCTCTGCCTATCAGTCTCTCTTTATTTCTATCTTTGTTTTCTCTGTCTTAATACATAAATATATATATATGCGTATACATAGGTACATGCGCATACAACGATTCGAATTTGGAGACATATTACACACATATACCGCCATATATTTCTATATACATTCATACATATATATAAGTAATATTTGTGTGTGTATAGATAGATAGATAGAGAGAGAGAGAGAGAGAGAGAGAGAGAGAGAGAGAGAGAGAGAGAGAGAGAGAGAGAGAGAGAGAGATAGACATACGCACACACACACACATATATATCTATATATATATACACATACATATACATACTTGTATATATTATTTATAAAGATCAGCAATTGAAAAACGACGTTGTTTTATGATGACATCATCCTGGCCAATATAACTTATCCCCACTCAATCCGATCGTACCTTATTCTCTTAAAGTATATATTCTCACTACTTATTGGAATCTTCTCGGTTGAAACATCACTTTCATCTTTCTTAAAATGTGGCAAATTGACAAAGTTGGGTGAGGGTCATAAAACGCCTTGTTGTTGTTGTTGTTTTTTTTTTGGGGGGGGGGGGCTGTACTAAGGTCAAAGTCCACTAACTTTCATTTTCCTTTTAGTCTCTTCGGATTTCGATTATTAAGAAACTGGTCGAAGCCATGTCTTCTTTCCTCTCTCTTTTCCCTTCTCTCCCTCTCATTTCCTCAGTAACTCTTCCTCTACCTCCCTCTTTGTCTCCCCCTCTGAATCCTTTCAACACTATATTAAACGAACCAAGGCAGAAGTCTTTACTACTATTTCAATCTTCTTTCATTGGCTCTTTATTGCTCCACTTAATTGTAAATGCACAATATAACAACACACGTCTCCTATTTGCCACTGAAAATAAATGATAATTCCTGTGTTAAAAGTAGTTCCCTCGCTGGGCAAATTCGTTGCCTCCTATGGGATGCGATCCATTGTATTTCCCCAGGTAGTCTAACATTACTTCCACAACCACAATTTACCAATAGGTTTATACGATAGCCTAATTATCAAGAATACGTAATTACAATGTAATTAATTTCATTCCTAAATTAGTGATAAGTGTAGTATTTAAAAAAAACGGTGAAACCGGTCGTTGCTTAATTGCGTAATTGTAATTAAACAACTAAATCAATAAATATCTTTTTAATGTCTCCTCATGGATATACGTTTGGAAGTATGTACTTCCTGAGTGCCACAGTTTATCTCTGAGTGCAGCTTTAACTTTGTTATATTTCAAATTAAGGTGCTGCGTTAGCAATCAGAGTAATATATTTAAATAAGATTTTTGTAATTCTTTTAATGTTTAATACTTATAAACAGTTTATACCTGATGAAGCTTTAGCAAAAGACTAATTACTTAAGACAGGTGCATAGTCAATCGAAGTGCGATCACCTGTCATGCGTCTCCTTGGAAAGCAAATCAGCAATTCAAGTTCTATTCCTGTTTAAGCTATAACTTGTCACTTATTCTGACACAAATTTCGAATGATATTGACTACTATGAAAGTGGATACAGCCTGAACATATAGTGGTGAAGGTTCATGGTTCTTATCTTTGCATTCATAGAAAAGTGATTTCATGTTTTAGATATAGACGAGAATTTGAAAATAATGGTATTCCAGATGTTTGATGCTGCATCTTTATGAAACAGGGAATTACAGGCAATGCATTTATTAATTTTCAAACTGATGATGAGGAAAGTTATTAGAAATTCAATTGCAGTTTTGACAGTAACTTTTGTCCTTATATATTTGATACGACAAAAACATTTCCTAGTGTATACATTCAAATTACTTACCGTCATGTTCTTTATGGAAAGAAAACATTTCAATTAGATTAATTCCTGATTCCCCACCAAGCTCAAATAATTTTCACAATACTTTACTGATACCACAGCTGTAAAAGAGCTGCTTCTGTTGTGATCATTTAGAAAATATCAATAGAAGAGTACAGTAAAATAATTGGATTCATTTTTAAGAACCACAGTATTTTAGTGCTCGGTTTGCAACCGTTCGCTACAAGAAACCTGTGTGTGGAATCTGGAATTGCAAGAAATAGCAACCGAAACTTCTGCGTCCCCCGCAAAAATTGAAATGAGTAAAATCAAGAAGACATTCGGTAATATCTGAAGAAGATGAGATTATCAGAACGGGAACTGTGTTGGCCATAGCGTTGGGTCTTTAGGCTTTATTTGGGATTTGGCAGCAAGAAGGATAACAGTAGATGCAAATGATTTCATTTAATAAGTCCCATTTACGTGAAAACAGACATATATCATTACGTGTAAGGATGACGGGAGTTGGCTCAGTGTGTTTTTATGTAGTCACTGCAGCTGTAGAAAATAGAAGATATACATCCCTTGATTAATCATTTAAGGTCACGTAGTTCGAACAGATGGGATAATATGTATCCCCACTTAAGCGTGGATGTTCTCTTAAAACATTGTATGCTGCAGTGATTACGATGAGAGGAACTATCATAGTGTATGGTAAATACTGCAGTATAGTCTGTTCCAACAGAACAGCCACGTTTACGTAGGGATAATTATTACCATTCCGTATTAATATTGCTTCTGTCACTAATAAATACATTGGATAATGTAGATCTGATATACACTACGGTGCAAACAAGGTGTTGATTGGAGGGAATGTTTTTGGTTAAACATCTGCTTCAACAATTCAGACATTTCAATTTGATTAATTCCTGATTCCCCACAAAGCTCAGATACTGAAGTCAGAGCGAGAATTATTATATCAAATTCTTGTTTTTTTGTCCCCGTCAAATCCGTCGAGTTGTAGATTAATGTTCGTCTTGGAATAGTAAGAACTTCAGAACGTTAAATAAATTGCCATACCACTCATAACAACCACAAAATTATTGATTTCCTACTTTACTACACGGTATCAAATTTATAAAATGATGTAACCTTCAACTAAATTATTCAAAACGATATGCATTTCTGAAATTATTACAAAGTTATAGATTTAAATGAATGAAAACTTCTTAATTTCCGTCTTGTCTCCAATGTTCGTGTGCTCGAACCTGCTACAACGTATTTCACTCCAAATTTCCCGTTTAAATTGTTCTACATTTTCAGAATAAATTCTTATAGTGATACGAACGTGAATATTACCATTAACAGTTCCTGCAGACATAAGCTTTTTTTTTCTCTTTTTTTTTTCTCTTTTTTTTTTCTCTTTTTTTTTTCTCTTTTTTTTTTCTCTTTTTTTTTTCTCTTTTTTTTTTTCTCTTTTTTTTTTCGTAACCTTAATATCTATATATTCTCCTTAAGACTGCGAGCTGGCAGAATCATTACATTCTAAGTTCAAATGTCGCTGGAGTCGATTTAACCTTTCGTCTATTCGGGATCAAGCACTGGTTTCGATGTATTCAACTTAGCTTCTCCCCAGATATTGTTGGTATTGCGTCAAAATTGGAAACCAATATTTTTACACAATCTCCGTTGTTCATTTATTCATTGTAAGAGAAAAGGGAATATATTCAGTTTATTGTAATCATATTTCATATTTCTCCTAAAATAAACTGATATAAACGGAATCAGCTTCTAAAGTATATCTGCATATTTCCAAAATCCAAATTTTATCATGTAAATTAAATTTAGAATATATTTAAGGAAAATCTTGCATAGTTCTGATATATTTTGATTGTAATTTCATTTGAAATTAAATCACCGTTTGTATTTATAATCTAATTTTATTTCTTTTTTTTTTTCTATTTTTAGGTAAGTACCTTGAATTGTTTCACAATTTTGCGGATATAGCTACCTGCTGTAAACGCATCGAATTATATCAAGTAAGATCTTAAAAAGGATTCTTGTTTTGTTGCGTTGTTTGTTTACATAATATGTAAAATATACCTGAAGTTAAAAAAAAAACAGTAATGCTTAAAATTTAAGTGTATTACATGTAATTTACATTGCATTTATCTTGTATTTTGTAGTAAATATGATATACACGTTTCTAGTCAGTGAGGAAGATAGACTTAGTGTATGCCTTGCTTATGGATTCGTAGGCTTTCTAAAACATTCCAAGAAATATTTGAGCTGAAATTCATTTATGTATGACTACGTTGTTCCAGCGTTTTCAATTGTTCTTCTCGCTCACATATGTACTAATACTAACATACGCACATACCAGAATTGAAACTTTCATGCAATTACTTTAAAACATTAATATTTTGTGGTCATTCAATTTAAACATAATCGCAAAACTATGTTCCTCATTACAGTTGAGATTGAAAATTTCCTATGTCTGTGAATATTTTAATAAATAATCCTTAGTACCTTCACTGATTAATGACGAGGTGATTGTTTTATTGTTTTAAGTAAGTGATTAGCAGAATCAGTATAATTCCGGAGACGGTGTTAGGCTATATCCTTTAAATCACCTTGGAATTAACTTTGTTTGTATTCTTTCGAACGGAGAAGGTGTTATCATTGAATATACAACTCTAGCATACATATTCGGACCCATACTCTCCTATGAAATCATGATAACGGTTCAAGTTTATCTACACCCACTTGTAGCGATTACTTTTGTGTGAATATATATATATATATATATATATATATATATATATATATATATATATAAAAGTATATATTTAAATCGTCATGTTAGAAAAATGTTATAAAATTTTGAGTATAGAAACATCTTCTATACTCAAAATTTTATAACATTTTTCTAACATAACGATTTAAATATATACTTTAACCATATTACACAAGCCTTCTGTAGTTTTTTCACTCTTTTATCTTTTATACATCCAACCACGTGCTTTCACATACCAACTTTCTCACCTATATATATATTCTCCCTTATGTGAATACCTATTTTATTGAAAATATGCGCTTTCCTCAAAATATTGAAGTGTATAAGACATATTCTGTTAATTTTTAGATGTAGTAAAAAAAGGAAGAAAGTTCTTGCGTCTGATTCAATCGTATCACAGATGGGAAACGTAGTGTTTTAACTAGATATTCGGCAGACCCTAAGTCCGCTAGACACAATAACTGCAATATATATAATCATATTTGAATCAAGACAAATTATTACAAACTTTTACCATAATTATACAAGAACTACTAATAGGCAGTTAATCGATGTGACACATCGTGTCATTGTGCCTACTTTTCCAACATACGTAACCGAAACCTAATGGATGTCATACATTATTCCATCAGTGTTTTACTCTTAAGCATTTTTTCATTATCTAAATTTTTAAAATGTTTCTAGAAAGATGAATGGAAAATTAGACATTTGCAATGATCGGATGACAACAAATCTCTAACAAAAGTGGACAAACATGGCGTGAGGGTCTTTCGTGGAAGCCCAATATATTAGATTCAAAAATACATGTTTCACATCATGTGTGGAAATTTTCGTAATTAAACAGTTATATTGCAGACTAAAATTAGTATATAAAGGTGAAGTACTGTAGTTCCACAACGTAGGTTTTTATGATTTAATTTCTGTAAAGTACTAACTGATGACTGGAAAATAAAACAGACAATATTATAACATTAAATTTCGGATAGATGTTGCATCGGCAAAGAATCATGGTAAAAGGGAAGCAGCGCAGTAGTTTAATCCATCGCTACCCGGTAGAATGGTACGAACCTCGAGGAAAAAACGACCTTTAAATCAAACCTGTTAGACGTAGCAAACACAATCGCAGTCCATGAATTGTAAAATGACCAGAAGTAGAAGTTTTAGACATGCGTGTGAGACAAAAGACGTTCGAACCTTTTAATATCCACTAAAACGATTATTCACCATTGAAGACTGATAGCATTGGAGAGGGACATGAACGATTCTTAAAGAGTTAACTGTATTGTGTTCAACATTTACGATGAGAAATAAAACTGTAGGAGATCAGTACAAGAAGAGCAAAAATCGCCCCATGGATACGTAGATTAAATCAAATATCATTCAGAAACATGCGATGAATACAAGAAAATGAAGTAATTTTTGTCTTTCATACACAGCAAACATATAAGGAGACACTTTGACATTTGATATGCCATTAAAGATCGTAGAATCGAAAGGTGCTAAATCTGGGGTTGGTATAACATGCGCCCATGAGAAAATGCACTGCACAATTGTATTAGATTCATTCATGAAGCAAAACTGCCACCTTTGCTTTTCAAAAGAACTACAATAACTGAAGAAAGGATATCCAATTGCATTTATATCCATGTCCATACAAACGTTTGGAAGGATGAAAGAAGAATTGTTTTGTGGCTTGATAATATGAGGTTCAAGCGTAGAGATGAGCTGTTAAAGAAAAATGCCTTTTTTCGGATCGGTTTTCTCTCATAGAAATGTTGTATAATTAAAGACTCGATTGGTTGTAAATCCAAGAGACTTCCAGTCAGTTTCTAAGATCCTATTGCCGAGAATTCTAGTGCTGAGGAGAATAATACGGATGCCAACAGTGTGGCTGAGTTTTCAGGCATTGCAGATGCTGATTTACTTTCTGAAGAACATGGTCTTCTAGGTCTTGTAAATGAGGATTAGATGAAACTGTGCCATACATTTCTTTTTAATTTTTTCTTCATTGTTATGTACTGTAGCCTCTGATGTTCGCTGGTATACCAATTTCTGACGGAGTACATTCAGTTTTTATTCTTTCTTCCTGCACTTGTTTTGCTAACATCCAACGAAAATTCACTTTGTCTGCGTACACTGTAACTATTCATAGGAAATTATTTACATTAATTGTAATTTGCTGTTTGCCTTATTTCAATTTTTAACTATACCGATTTGCTTTTTTTTTTTTGCTTCTACCTAGATTCATTGATAGCAATTTCCCTGGTTTTTACTATGGTAAATTTCACTTACTTTCCTTTAAAGATTACAGTAAATTTACTTTGTTTGTTTTCATCACCTGTTTCACTATAATATCACAACATTTTATTTACATGGTCAGCACCATAGGTTTTCCCTTACAAAGCTCAACTGAATTACTTTGCAATAAGTATATCATGAAAGATGTTACAATGTTTTCACGAAATACACTTAAAAATACGGTAATTTCGATTGATTATGTAACTATAGAAATAACAATGCATATTCCTTATCAAACAAGTGTTGGAATAAATTAAAGTACCCCGTGTTTATGAAATTTAACATTTACTGTATTTATTCTATATATGTGCGTATGTCTGCTTGGGAATGAGTATTACGATGAACATTATATTGGTGACAGTATTCATGTTTTTCTAGAACGCCTAACCTATAATGACATTGTTTCATTATTAAGAAACTTAAAATCATTAGACTGATGTCATGATGAGAAAGCTTTTTGCAAGGATTCAACTCATTCCATTGAGCAATATTGACCTGCATGGTAAACATAACACGGTTTATAAGTAATACTGGCGTTAGTGTTATATTTTTGCTGCAACTTCTACATCTTCCTTATAGGAATTTATAAGGCACACACATAGATATGTCAGAAAGTAAAATACATAAAAACATACGTATGTACGTGTTAATATTTAGCAGATGTAACAAATGACTGAACAGCCTACAGTTTCGTGACCAACGCATAAATCTCTGGTACTTATACTAGATATTAATAAAAAATATACACACACTAAATATTTTTACTGCCTGCATCAACATGCCTATATGTGTGTGTGTGTGTGTGTGTGTGTAATTTTACGTGTTAGTCATGCTCCTATTTCTTCATAGATTTTATAAAGTATGAACAAGTTTATTGAGATGTCTATATCACATGATCAATAACAGTGAAGCAAATAGCCAATCTGTTTATATACACATCAAGTAGCTCATAGCAGCGGAACTACTAATTTGCATATTATACATGTTTACCTATTTATTTGCTATTAAAAGCCTATCAAAGCGGAGCCCAAACTAGAGAGTATCGACGTATAATTTATTATATGTAAACATACCATACCGATTTCTGCGTACAGTGAAAAAATATTGGGAGACTTAATTGATTTTCAACTCTTATATGAGGATGAAACCCATAACAATGTTATGGCGAAGCGAACATTTTTTCAGACCATGCTTATATCTGTCTCAGCAAGATACGTAAATGCTATAACGCATTCTTATCTGCTGTATTTATTTATTTTCTTGGTGTCCACATTGAATGTTTGGTAATCAAACCGGAGGCTTGGCAAACTTTAACTGGAAACAAAAAAAAACAAACATATTTTCACATAAAATACAGAAAATCAAGATATTGTGACGTCCCATAACATTGGTAGGCGTATTATGACGGAAATATAAGGAGGTGAATTCACCTTCGAATAGAAGTGTTTTCATGGAATATGTACATCAGGAGTTTAAATTTTCCACTACGTAGCTCGACGCATATTCAATCAAGGATATTGATATCGAATAATATCGATAGCATATACCCATATCATACAAATCTAATCAGATAAGAACTTATAATAACATTGCTTATAATGGAATTCGTACTATGAGTGAATTCTCATTATATATGCCTTTGTGTGTGCGTACGTATGTATACATATATGTATGTATGTACGTATACATACGCACACATGCATACACATGTGTATGCCTAAATCTACGTATATGTTCAGATATATAAATGCATATGTACTTAGATACACGTATCCAGAAGCACACCACGCACAATAATATTTATAGAAAGAAATAGAAACATACTGAAGTAATAAAAAATGAAACAGTCTTACTGGGGCAGACAGTGAGAGGAGAGGTTAAATATTTTGTAAACTTACAATGACTATTCCTTCAAGCAAGCGTGTGGGAAAGAGATCCTTCAACATGAAATATAGACAGTTTACAAATGGGCAAACTCACACACACACACACACACACACACACACACACACACATGCACACACTCATATATACAGAACGTACATTAATCAAATGTAAGATACACTGAAATCCATGCATTGAAATAACTCTATGTGATTTATAAATCCTTTCCATGGACGTTAAGATATCTTTCATGCAGGAACATGCGAAGAAATCTTACGTATAAATAAATCGCATTCATCAGAATGTCTTCGAGTAAACTGATGTTATTTCATAATTACAGTTTTGAATTTTATTAAGCTCTTTGTTAAAATCTTGAAGAAAAAACTACTCTTGAGGCCTACAAAGTATTTATAACAGTCGTGAATATTAGTTTTGAATGTTACTGCTCCTGTTCTAGGAAGAAAACAGTGCATTTCAGTTCTTCATGTTTCTCAAATTTTCGGTGGATTTCTTTGGTTTCCATATATGAATACAAATAACGCCATTGAATTATCTACTGTATTACCATCGGATTAAAGCGAGATGATTATGTACATATTTTTAACTACACTTTCCAGTAGATGTTTTTTTTCCTTCAAGAGTGTTTCAATGCTTTCTTTAATTTTACGTTGGTGGTCTGGTACCTCTTGTTATTACATCGATCGTCTGTGTTGTGTTCTAATTGTGTTTGTGGTATTTCAAGCAAATCATAAAAACACCTGCTGATATACAAACATGGAAATTACACATCTCACAAGGCTGACCACGTACACAAAAGGAATATGTGTTGCAAGAAGCTTGCATCCCAACCACATGGTTCCGAGTTCACTCCTACCTATATCAAAATAGCGAGTGTCTTCTATTATACTATCCACTCGAGCAAGTGTCTTCTAATATAGCCTCGAGTCAACCATAGCTTCGTCAGTGGATTTGATAGACGGAAACTGAAAGAAACCCGTCGTGAATATGTATAGAACTATGACTGCGTGTTTTTGTGTCTGTGCTTGTTCCACCATCACCTCTCGACAACCGGTGTTGTTGTGTTTACGACCACGTAACCGAGATATTCGTCAAAAGTGACCAATAGCATAAGTACTAGGCTTTAAAAATAAGTCCCGGGCTCGATTTGTTTGACTGAAACCCTTGAAGGCGGTGCTCCTGCATGGCCGCAGTGAAATTACTGAAACAAGTAAAAGAATAAAAGTATATATATATATATATATATATATATATATATATATATATATATATATATATATATGGCGAGAGAGGGAGATTGTCAGTTTCACTTGTTTGTCGCGGTGGCGTGAAACTTGGTTTATGAAACACACACTCAGCTTCAGTTTTAATAAGACACTTTTGGGGGTGTGAGTGCATGTGTGTGTATGGAGAGAGAGAGAGAGAGAGAGAGAGAGAGAGATAGGGAGGGATATGTCATTAACATCATTATCTCACTATTATTATTATTTTCTTCAAAATTTTGTTTTGGGGTTTTTGTTGTATAAATTATCCTACTATGGTTGTAGAGCGCTGTATGAATATATATATTCAGAAGACGTACTCGGAACTGGGTATTATGTTATTCATGCCTTTTCCCAGAATGTTTTCGTCCTAAGTGAAGTGAAACGTCTTTATCCGATAATTGAAACTGCTTTGCATGCTAGAGGGAACAGATAGTTGTTGCTTTTGTTGTGAGTAATTTGTGGAGACTAGCATGGAAGAATTTCTATCGGATATTCATACGAGATCATCGCCAAGAGATGTTCATTTCGTCTCAGGGTAATTTGTTCCCCAGTTTAAATGAAGTCAAGTATATTTCTATATTTGTCATTGATGTTTGCGTCTGTACAGCTGTTACAGTTTATGCTATTTTGATACAAGATTTTATGTTCTCATTTTAGCTATACATTCTACCCTCATCAGTGATCGTTATTCTTAAGTACGCCATTCCCCTTAGCAATCAATTGACAATTTTCGTTTCACTTTTGTCAAACAATATACAGTTATTATCATTTCTCTTATACTCTTGTGTGCAAAGCAAGAGACAAGACGTAGATATATAAACATTAAGTAACAATTTAAAAATTACATAATATTCTGTGGTATTCGCAGTCCGTCTGCCTAGAGTTAGAAAATACAGTTGTAATTATGTTTCCATTGAATCCATGGCTAATTCAGTAACAACATATTGAAAAGTTTTGATTACAGCATTAACTATTGCTACTAGGCAGAAATACAAACACAATTTCAGACAAGAATCTATTATACGTTTAAAAATTGAAAATGAACCTCATTGAGCTTATATTGCAATTGAAATGCTATCTAGCCATGCACATGAAGATAT
Organism: Octopus bimaculoides; assembly: GCF_046866305.1. Taxonomy (NCBI): domain Eukaryota; kingdom Metazoa; phylum Mollusca; class Cephalopoda; order Octopoda; family Octopodidae; genus Octopus; species Octopus bimaculoides. Next base: position 13,034,486 of record NC_142948.1, on the reverse strand, counting down.
CTTATGCAGTCATGTGTTCCCGGATATATTGATCTTTGTTAAGTATATTATCACGTCCTAGGGGCAAGTGATGGAGTTCAATAACGTGGGGTGTATAAAGATTACAGGTCAGAAACAGTTCAGTTTAGATGTTCTGTCTACTAATTTGAAATTGATTCTTGCGAACGTATATTTTTCTTCTCAGATTACAAAAAATGTGACCAGACAAATCGAATTAAATACAAAATAAATTATTAAAATCTCAAAGATAAATAATTAAGTCGTTCCAAATTTCGTATATTCCTTCCTAGATTTTGGTCAAGAATAGAACCCTGTTTTTATATATATATACTATCAGTATAACCCGACGTTGTCCGGGTGTGACTTATTACGCCATCTACGATAAGTCTTGCTAGGTGAAAATCAACTAAAAAAGAAAGCCTTACAGTGAAAAAACCCTTATGATGGAAATATGTTCATAATTCAAAAGACGAAATTAATAGGGAAAGTGTGAAGGCTGTTTTGTGTAACATTATTAAGTGTACGTAAATTTCATCCGTTTAATTGGCTATACAAATGCTTGTGCAAAACAACTTTTTGCACTGCCTTGATTATACATAGCAGGGTAATTCCTTTTCGCAGGAGGTAGGACGGCAATTTCTGCCGAAGCAATTGCTGACGATCTGTTGCTACACAGTTCTGCCAGAATTCTATCAGATTGGGCAGTAGATGATGATGCACCGTTTTGCATTATGTTCAAAGCAGCTTCTGGAATGTGGTGAATTGCTGCAGTCTGTTGCTGTCTTTTTAAACCGGTTGCTTTCTTTCCCCAGCAAGCTCTATTGTTTGGAGGCATAATCTATATACATATTAAACAGAACAACAAAAGTTATAACAGATGGGAGGGTCGGTAGTTTTCACATTTCGGTGATTTTTCAGATAAACACCCGCACGATTACGTAACCCTAAAACCGTAACCGTAAGACTAACCCTCATCGTAACCCCAAAACCGTAACCCTGACCCAAAAACCGTAACCCTAACACCCTAGTGAAAATCGTGCGGGTGTTAATCTGAATAATAATATTAATGACCTCTGCAGATCAAACTCCAAACCCACAACTAAGTCTTAAGTGTATATATATATATATGGGCAACACACATACACACTAAATAAAAAAATGTTAGTAAGTACAGAACTTCAGCATTATATATTAAGATGGGCAACACACACACACACACACACACACACACACACACACACACACTAAATAAAAAAAATGACAGGTGTTTGTATGTATGTGTGTATTAATGTATATTCTGTGTCTATATATGGTAGTAAGTAAATGCGTTTTAAGAAAGATATTAAAAAAATTCAGTTTGTAAGGAATAAATGTTTGACCGTTGATCGTATTTGGAAGAGAATGACAGATATTTGTATGAGTGTGTGAGTTCAAATTCCGCCGAAGTTGACTTTGCCTTTCATCCTTTCGGGGTCTAAAAAATGAGTACCAGTTGAACACAGGGGTCAATATAATCGTCTATTCACTACCTGCCCGAAGCCGCCGTTGTGGGAAAAATTTTAAATAATAATAATAATAGGCATAACTACAGAGTTGTACCCACCAGACTTTGGAAGGTCATAACTTTCAGAAAAATGAATATTCTTTAATGAACTTTTCTATGCATATAGTATTTACTATGTAGAATCCGAATATACAAACATTTCCGGTGAAAATGTTTTGGAATGGGGGTGGCGGACAATTTTCGGAAATTCCAACAGATTCAACTTAAATTCTTCTTAAGTTCCAGGAAAATTAATATTTTTTCGTGAAATTTTCTACAAGTATACCTTGATGTATGTGCATTTCGGACATGTAGGAATTTTGAAGGAAACAGCTGCAGGTTATTTCTGAGAAGCGTTCCCCACTCGGTGGTGTATCGGAGCAAGTCGTCCATATTTGTTTCATTTTTCTCTATTATGTGCGTATGTGCATCCGTAGATTTCTAATGAAGTAATAGGCAGTGAAGAGAAGCCGTCATAAGAAAACTTACGTTAAAAATAACATGCACCCGATTTTTTTTTTCTCAATAGAAGTAAATTCCAAAGTAAACGTTTCTAGTAGAGAAGTAGAAGAGAACAGAAGCAGCGTATTACTTCATTAGAAATCTACCGATGCACATA
>NC_142948.1:13002443-13022443 GCF_046866305.1 Octopus bimaculoides | reverse complement strand
TATATATCTTGAAAACCTATAGCACAACTAGTTACTAGTGGAAGCAAACCGTCATGGGTCATGTAAAGCAGGACAAAATGCTGCGTAAAATGTGGTTGTAAAGTACATTGCTATTGACGTTAGAAATCAATACCTATTCTGACATCATCGTCGGTCGGTGAAATAGCACCAGTAATATACGTTGGTTATTAAATTTACCCATTCACTCTAAACGCCTCTGATTTTGTATCAGTGAAATAAATCTAGAGTTAATATTTCTCCTGTACCACTTACATGTTTCAGTCTTTGAACTGCGTCCATACTGGGTTAGTATCTTCACGAGCTTAGTTGAACAAATGGACCCCCAGTATTTATTCTTAGTTGTGGTAGTTATTCTGTTAGTCCCTTTTCTCCGAACCGCAATATTACGGAAACGTAAACAAAATGAACACCGGATGATAAACGCGAACACATACATACATACACACATACATACATACGTGAATACGTAAGTCGAACTTCGTTAAAATTCTGTTCACGAACTCTATTCACAAGGTTTAGTCGGCCATGATCTCTAGTGTAAGACGTTGTCAATGCACCGTGCAGTGAGACTGGACCAAAGACCTTGGGAATGAAGCTCCTTACCTGCACCTACATTTTAGATTACGATTAATCTTAAGCTTTAACATGAGCGATGAGTAATTACTGGTATTAAGTATGTCAAGTTATGTTTATAAGTTCACATGTATGTAAGACTTAACATGAACTCCACAACAAAGTACAAACTTCAAAATACAGCAGGAATTAACATCAAAGGCAGCTTTCGAAGTATGTAAATATATTGAATTAATTCATAACCAGCTTCAAATCCTTTGAGAATTATTTCTGTTTGTAATGTTACAATCTTAAATATTCAGTTTACGTTACTTTTATAAATTTTACTTATATTTAACATACTTTATGGAGGGATATTAGAAGTGTAAAAAGAATAAATACTGTGAGAAAAGAAGAAAACGTTAGTTATTCAAAGGAGGGATGACAGCTCTAAATATCATTTAGTGTATCGTGACATCATCAGTGAAGCATACATATAACAGATGTTATCCATATTTTGATTAAATAATCTTTAAGTAAATATATAAAATTAATCTAAACCACTGAATGTAAAATGTCCTTAAATGAAAAGCAAGGAAGTATTTTTTAAATGTATTTCATATATTACGTTGTTCTTATCTCTCAGTAGAATCGCTTCCGCATTCAAGTACACGTGCACGGACGCAAACACTAATATACACACAAAAAATATAGATAAACATACAGAATATGCAAATATATTAGCAAAATCCATTGCATTCTTCTTAGTACTAATATTGCTGCGTTTTATTAGCGTGATTGCTTCGTCGAATATGTAGCAAAGAGAATATTAGAATTTTATTAATCATTAATTTTCTTAAAGAACCGATTGCTCGAGAATAAATAATATTCAACATGATTACACTTATTGACTGTAAGACAGGAACATTTCTATTCTATTCTTTTAGATACCCAATATATCATCATCAACATCGTTATTATCGTCCTCCTCATCCTCCTTATCATCTTCGGTTCTGTGGTAGTCGTAGATTATAATTATTATTATCATTATTATTATTTATTGAATAGTCTTACATTTATAAGTGCTTTCACTGAAAAACGGAGTGCATGTTTTGATGAAGTTCTTTGCTTCCTTCTTTTATTTTCCGTTGCATTGGCAATATCTTAAGCAATAGAGGTGCAGCGCCAATTATAATTGCTTCTTTGCTTTTTTTTTCTGTATAATTTTTCTGCATTTCGATGTCCCGAGATTTCGTTTATGCTTTTTACTACAATATTCTTAATTATTTTAGAGGACGTTGTTATTACAGTTACGGCATCTCTTTTCAGCCTCTCACATTCCATTAATTTATTTTGTCTATTTTCCAGATCTTTTTTATTTGGATAATTTCTCCATTTCTCTTAGAGAAATATTTTCGTGCCTCAGACCTGGTATTCCGATTAGGATATGTTTCTATTACTGGTGGTCCTTAGTAACGATATTCAGTTGTTTACCTTGTGTACAGATTCTCATAGTTAATTTTACATTCTCTGACACCTTGTAGGTTAATGAAACAAGTTTTCTGATGGTGTTTTAGGATGCTGACAAGACTTGTGCATGTGAAAGACTAATATCATCATAATAGTAGATGAGTACTTACTTGTATTAATGTACGCAGCCAGAAGCATTGTGGTTAAGTGTTACTACTCAGGGAGTCTCTTCAGGTAAAACCGCATGTTGTTAGAATGCCGCAAGCAAGGATCGTAAAACAGATTCTTGAAACCGTAAAATCAACAGAAGAATTAAGGAGAGGCCGAGAGTGTGATGGTTGGATAACAACCGTAGTTTTATCTGGTCACACATGGGAATCCAGCGAACCTGTGAATGAGGTGGCTTCTAGTGAGATCCTATAGAAGAGGTGCCTGAGGACTCAGCTCTTTGACACTTCCAGGTATAGCGTGCGGTGAAAAGGGATGGATGGATGGATGGATGGTGGGATGAATGGTAATATTCAAGACCTGCAATCTGTACTTCAGTTATATCAAGTTTTCTGCTTCATTCCATGCCTATAGTTGATTCTCATGGGAAAGATTTGATCCTGTGATTTGATCCAAGATGACTTGACGTTAAATCCTGCTTGAACTTCAATACTTCGCTTCTGATCCATTGCAATGTCAGAGGAATGCATTAACCTAATCCATCTCCACTTTCTCACAACCCTATAGTGTGGCTTTAATGAAAATTTGTTTTGTTGCATGTCGAGCCACTGCGTTGAAGCTCTTGTCTAGATCTAGCCGGTGGAAATATGTTTTCTCTGTATCTACTATGTTATACAATCATAGTTATATAGCATAGCACAACAATGAGGATATTTGCAAGCAGTTCCTACACGTTTTACCCAATTTTGCTTGCAAGATAAAATATTGTCAGAACTATAGATAGTCTAACAGACATGGGCGGGACGTAAATATCGATAAACAGGGATGGTAATTTCAGCTGTTTGATAGATTCAAGAAAAAGCCGTCATTAGTAATGAAGCCGAAAGACGAAACCCAGCAAACGATAATAATGAAAATTCACAGACGCCAAAACTCTGTTAACTAAGATAGATTATGCAATCACGGCTGCAGTATCAAAACGCAGCCACTTAAAACTCCATATTGTTGATATTCAAGCATCTGGTAATGCTGACAGAATAATTGCACCAATAAAGAAACCTGTATTGCACATGTTCAAATTATCTATAGTTTAAATACTTTTAGACGGATAGGTGTGAAATTTGCTGCCTTTTCAGATAATTATAATTTATGAAAATCTCAAAATATCTTTAGTTCAAAAGACTAGCATTAGGAGACGTATCAAAGGATAGAGGTAATGTTTATCTTAAACATTCACTTTATTTCACTGATGCATGGAAGTTAATATACAGCAATTGTCGGTCTTGCAGCATCATTATGTAGGATTAGATCAATTAAGCGTGTACAGTAAAAACACACATTCCTGCTTGCGCCCGCAAAAACAAACGTTCAATTAGAAATATACAGAATCACACACATACACACATAAATATGTGTAGAAGCATATACAAGCGTATGATGAGGAAAACATGCTTAAATATAGACACAAAACGTTGCACACAGACAAAAGGTGCGCATACGCAGACACACATATGTTGAAGTATATATGTGTGTATGTATATATACATCGGTGTAGAGTTAATTGTACAGCTGCTTTGGAATGAATTAGAGCTTCATGTAGATTATCTAGTTAGCCTGGAATATAGTGATTTCTTGACCACTGTGTATAGAAGTGATACTAGTTGTGATATGGAGAGTAATGTAATGGAAAATAAGAATAAACACACAAACACCGCCTAGCGGTGATTGAGAACAAGAGCCAACACACACACACACACATAGGCAAATATACATACATAAATATACGCATATATTGATTTCAAATTTTGGCACATCTCCAGCAAGTTCGGAGTAAGGGGATAGTTGATCCCAGTGCTCAACTGGTACATATTTGCTCAGCCCCGAAAGGATGAGAGGCAACGTCAACCTCAGCAGTATTTCTGTTGTGCCTGTTATTCAAAGGGTCAGCCTTGTCACAGCCTTGTCACGCTGAATATCCCCGAGAGCTACGTTAAGGGTACACGTGTCTGCGGAGCGCTCAGCCACCTGCACGTTAATTTCACGAGCAGGCAGTTCCGTTGATTGGATCAACTGGAATCCTCGACGTCGTAAGCGACGGAGTGCCAACACACACACACACACACACACACACACACACATATATATTTTTAGTACATTGAATCCCGAGGTCTTTATCTGTTTATTTGAATTATTATCTCTGTATATATCTATGTAAATAAACCCGCAAACAGACATGCGTACGATTGTGTAGGAATACATGAATATAAATAAATCTTAGTTATACACTTTTACCTATTCAGTGATTCTGGTTGGCAATTTGCCAGTAATTAAGCATTATGCAGGTATCTTTATTCACCTGTATTTTATATCACGGCTTCAGGAATCTCCATTAATATAATCAACGGAAATATCTTCAACTTGGATAGATAAATAAAAGACTTAGAACAATGATAAACAGGATGCCTGCAGTATCTCTTTACATTTGGTTATGTCTCCAGTTCTAATCTACGTGTAGCTGTCTTTACTACCCCCCTCTTCCCCATTCTCTCTTTCTCTCTCTCTCTGTTTCTCTCTCTCTCTCTCTCTGTTTCTCTCTCTCTCTCTCTCTGTTTCTCTCTCTCTCTCTCTGTTTCTCTCTCTCTCTCTCTCTCTCTCTCTCTCTGTTTCTCTCTCTCTCTCTCTTTGTTTCTCTCTCTCTCTCTGTTTCTCTCTCTCTCTCTCTCATCTTTCCAGGTACGACTGAAGAAATTCAAGTTAGCAATGGAAGTAGATTATACAGATCGTACTATGTTTTAATATTCGTTGCAATTCCTCCGGTTCTAAAATACCATATTTTCATGTAGAAAATGCATAAATTGACGTATTGCGGTATTTTGATACGCCTATAGAGTTTCAAATTTCTACACATGTTTGGAGTTTCACCTTGATTTACAAACCTTCTGGAAATCGGGTAGTATTCCGCCCCCTAAATGTGAGCTTGCACCCAATATGAAAAAGTCATCATTTGTTGAGTAACTGCACCAGCAATAACTACTACTACCACTACTAGTATTACTACTACTATTACTACTGTCACCACCACCACCTTCACCACCTCCACACACACCGCAACAATATGTTTTACTACTACTACTACTACTGCTGCTGCTGCTACTTTTGGTGAAGCTGCTGTTGTGGCTGCTACCACTGCTGCAGCAACTAACATTTCCACTACCATCACAACAATAACTGCTGCTTTTACTTCCCCTCCTCCTCCTCCTCCTACCACTACCACTACTACTACTACTACTACCACCACCACTAATACACTCCCACAACTGCTTCTATTAGTATAACTACTACTACCACCATTAGTGTCACCACGAACACCGCAACACTATTTTTACTATTACTGCTACTGCTGCTAATGCTACTGTTGCTACTACTACTACTACTACTACTAATGATAATAATAATTTAGTTACTATTTCTGGTGAGGCTGCTATTTCTACTGCTACTACAGCAACAACTAACCTTTCCACTACCATCACAGTATTAATTACTACTACTACTACTACTACTACTACTACTACTACTGCTGCTGCTTTTATTGTTTTTAATTTTATATTTGCCGTCGGTGTATTTGTAGCTAATTGAATAACGTACGGTTTATGTATCACAAATTCCTATCTGCTGAGGCATTGCTTCGTATCACTTGACTAGTTTTCTCGTTATTTAGAATCATCAACTTTTCTTTGGGGATTTATTTTTTGCATTGATTAATATTCTTTTCGCTGCAGGAAATGTGAAACGTTGAATAAAATGCGCTTCGGGCTTCTTGCGTTCTGCTTTCGAATGCAACCTGAATTGTCTATGACATTCATTCTTCCTAAGATCGATGAAATAAAGTACTCCTTAAATAGAGAGATAGGTATAAATCGACTATCCTCTTCCCCACCAAAATAGCAGAAGCATTATACTTCATCTGTCTTATGCATCACATGTGACACGCAGGACTTCCCTGCCATCCATGAATAACATGTGATATTAATTCGCCATGTTTTTAAACCGCCAGATTAACTCAGGAGTCGTGAATGGATAAATACGGATAGTACTCAGATGGTATGAAGTTCGGGTTAACTAAACTTCAAAACATGAACGGACGTTTTGGACAAACTTATGAAAAATGTCTGGGACTGGCAGATAGATAAAACTCAATGTTATCAATGATATCGGAGAGAGTGTGAAACCCTTGAAAAAGAAGAAAAGTAAAATAGTAATATTTTCGCGCTCTTCATGTTCTTATTTCATATCGACCCGAGATTGAATTACCATTCCATGATTTTAAAAGCAAGAAAATAGAAAATGCATTGTGGTATGTGTTCATGTTGATGCAGATGGAATTCATATTTGCTTTCCATTTTTTATGTATCGATGAAAAAATGCCATTCAAGTATTAGGGCCGATTCCACTCCCATCTTTCTTGCTTTCTCCCACTCAATCTATGTCCTCCTACTTTGTAATTGTCTTCGTTACCTCAAAAATTCACCCATCAAATACTGAAGTTCATAAAGTACCGGTCAAGTACGGATTTAAATTCTTCTCTCTCACAGTCAGTTTCTTTCCCTTTATATAGTAATCAGCGAAGAGTTACTTGCAACTACTCTCAGAAAATATCTAGAAATAGAAAGTTGTAGAGCATGATCCGAGCATAGCCTTCTCATAGAAAAACTGCCGTGATACCGAAACCATTTCTATATGCATTAAAACAGCGAACGTTAACAATAATATAATATGCTACTTGATATTCTGCTCAACATCACAACCATTTATTCCCATAGTAAAAACATTACTTCAAAGTATTGATTTTAATTTAATTAAATTCAATTGATTTCTTTGTTTGATCGATAATTTCATATGTAAGTAATGGATCTAAAACGTAAATGGAGATTACAAATGAGTTTTATACACGGAGTTAAAACATACATTTTTAATGTATCTTTTTTACTTCCGTCTTTATGGTTTGTTCAAGTGAATTATACCACATATCATGAATCCATTTAATTAAGTACGTAAGTACGATTATCCAGCATTATGTCTATATATTTATCTATCTCTTGTGTTTCTTTTTTCGATCTGATTCTATCTATCTAGTAATCATGCTTCATGTTTCCACTTTTCTCTCAAAATGTCTCCATGTACACACACGTGTAGTTATGTGTATGAGTAGATTACGCATGCACATATGTATCTCTTTCTCTCTCTTTCTCTCTTCTCTCTCTCTCTCTCTCTCTCTCTCTCTCTCTCTCCATATATATTTACACACACACACACACACTGTATGTATGTGAATATGATATATGTAAGTATGTATGTATGCTCTTCTCGATGACTTGAACAAATGATTTTTCACTATAGCATTGTAATATTTGTTAGTAAGTGTTCACATTGTCATTGTATATAGTATTCATCCTTTCAGTTTTACTTTCTCTTTTTTAACCAATGTATAATCATGTATTTTGTAAAGGCAATGAGCTGACATGAGACATAATGCTTAGCGGCATTTTTTCCGACGTTTCATCGTCTGAGCTCTATCCTACCTCTATCAACTTTGCCATACATCCCCCAGGGTTCGATATATTAAAAAACATATCACGTATTGGAATCACTATACACAACTAATTCCTTTCCTGAAAATGTCTAGCCTTGTACCAAAATTAGAAAGATTATAATAGATTTTTAAAATAATGTCTGCGTCGTTCAACTGTCAACATATTTCGAGTATTTAGCTAAACCCTTTTTAGGCATTATGGTCAGACCTCACCACGATCTATTTCTTAACTTAATATATCAAAGTTGTTAGCATTGTTAACACATAAATATTGGGTTGGATTTTGTACAGGCGTTCAGTTGACATTGGACAAAATGCTTAGCAACATTTCTAAGGGCTCTTTACCATCTGAGCTCAATCCCACTTTACCTAATGTTCCCCTCCATCCTTCTGGGATCGATAAAATAGTGTACCTCCCACGTACTGGAATAAATATACACAACTAACTCCTTCCCTCATCATCTTACCTGTCTTCTCAAAATTTCTATTAGTTATTTTTTGGTTGGTTGATCGGTTTAAGCGATTCATCATCGGTGAATATGCATCTGCATCATTAAGTTCCGGTTCTTTCTTTCTTTCTGAAATCATATTCCACAGCAATCTCCTCTGTTTTTCATTTCTCTGGAGTCGACAAATAAGATTCCATTCAAATACTGAGGTCCACATTTGGCCTTTGGCCAGTGCAAGAGAAACCTGATTAGGCATTGTAACGAGTGAGTTATTGGAAACCTTGTGAGTGATTCGGGTAAAGTGGCTGGTATAGCTGTTCCCGCTCATTGCATTTGGAATTCAAATCCTGACAAAGTTATCGCTGCCTTCCTTAATTCTGGCTTGTTATAATACCAGTCATATACTAGAGTCGATATTTTCGTCTCTATTTATTTGTGGTTTTGTGCCCATGTTAGAAATTAGAAATGATTATTTGTTATTGTCATAACATTCTTATCACTGAAACTCTATAAATATCATTGCTGCTAAATGTTTATTATTTTTAGCATTTAGTCTTACTAGTAACAATATGGGCTAAACAAAAGAATGTCTATATTTCATTTGTGCAAATAGAAATATTAATAGATTTAGATATAGAGACACAACGCCAGATATGCTGTGGGAGAGTGCAAATAATTGTTTTTTCCCTTGTGTTCGAGTTAAAATTTAAACACCCGAAATTTCGAATTAATTAGTCGACCGCAAAAAGGATCGCCAAAATCTCCACAATGTGTCTGAAGCTCTACTAAATCTGTTAACTGACACATTACTTGATATCTGATATAAATTTGAAATGCTGGACTCATTATAATTTAAATACTGATTCCACTGAGTGATAGAGCTCTTTGCTACAGATAGCAATGATTTTAGCGACGATCAGTAGCGTCGCTGATTTCAGCAGAGCGATGTAGCATTGATGCTGCTAAGGAATATCTTATTTCTTTTTTCCATCACGTCATACCAAATACAGCTATAGCCAACTAATGCCTTTTTATGTCACTAACTATTACCATCATTATAATGTATAATTTCCTTCCCCTTACACTTCGTAAATTACCGTTTTTTTCTCTTTCTCCCATGTTCAGTACTAACCATGCAGGAAGGATATTGTGGCTATTACTACAATTCCACAAACTTTTGACATGGTCTGCAAATGTTGTACATTGAGGTATTCATGTCTCAATCGTTCCTGTATAGTTGCTGTATATTTTAGCCCCATCGTTCATTGTTCACCTCGACATCGATTTGTCAAACAAACTTAACATCACAATCAGTACTAAACTGTAACCTTTGTCAGGACTATGACATCTACTTGGCTCACTTTCTTCTTTATTATAGGAACAGAAAAAATAATAGATAAAACGAATGATACACGAAGGGAAAACCTATGGACCTTCCTGTTATTATAGAGGCAAGAGGCTAACAATATGAGCAGCTGTGGGCGATATAAGCGACCTCAGCACTTATCTAATATTATTTCATTAAGGATGCGAGCTTCCAGAATCGTTAGCATCCAGGGTAAAATGCCTAGCGGCATTTCGTCCGTCTTTGCGTTCTGAATTCAAAATTCCGCCGAGGTCGACCCTGCCTGCCATCCTTTGCTGGTCGATACATTAGTACCAGTTATATGCCGAGTTCAATATAATAACACAAATTTGCTGGCGTCGTGCCAAAATTTGAAAGCAGTGCTACTCATTTTAGTAGGATTTCTTAGTTGCAGACATACTCGAACATGGAAGCATTCAAGTCAAAACCTAGTCGAACAAAGAAATGAGAGATTTTATGGCAGGAATAAAATGCAAAATCATTCGGCCATAACCCTTACAAGGTATATGGTTGGGGGGAAAGAGTTTTATTTTCATTTTGAACACAACGTCAAAAGATAATGAAATTAGGTTAGTTTTTAGTTATTCAAATGTTGCCGCCTTGTCTGTATCTCTCTTTCTGGTAGATGCGCTTACTTGTCTGACTGATTCCATTTCCCCCACCGATTCTCTCTCGCTGTATCATTGTTTACGTTAGAATATGTTATTTTCTATAATTGATTTCCCATTTTAGGTGTCAGCTGTGTCAGCTTGAAATAATGATGGTCTATATAGATATGTAAAAACACGGGATTTGCGTTAGGGATTCCTGGGCGATGGTGGAGGCGCTGTTTTTGATGTTGATTGCAGAGCTGGTACTAGGGATGGTGGTAGTTGGTGTGGATGAAAGGGGTTGTTGCCGATGTTGGGGATATCTCGACGAATCGGAAGTTGTAGGGGGTGGTTTTAAAATGGAATGTGCTTTGGGAACCAAAAAGGTGAGTAGAGTTTAGACAAGGAAAATACGGGTCAGATGATTCGTAAACAAACAGTAGAGGGAGAGATGGAATACATAATGAGGAATATATATAGAACATTTCATTGATAGAAACACGGCATGCGGAATAATATTCGAAAAATATAAAGTTGCGCATTATAACTGTTCTAGAATACTAAAGAATGTTTTTCTCTCTTAGTTTGCTACTGCTTAAGGGAAGAATTATATATATATATATATATATATATATATATATATATATATATATATGTATATAATATTTGTAAACAAACCCAGAAGGCTTTGTGAGTTACGGAGAGACAGCTACTATAGATGACTCATAGTATAACAATAACTGTATAATAATATATCATAATAATATTTTATTCACCTATTTGAAGCGATAATGTTTAAATGCAAACAAATGACTGAAAAGCGATGAGCTAACCACAGCCAGAATCGAAGACACAAATCAACGCTAACATGGCTCCTTGCGCATCTGATTGGACCAAACGTTCACCCAACAATTTCAGTCAAATTTACTTATTAATTAGTAATTAAACTGTCTAATACTTCATATAATATTTGTAAACAAACCCGAACTACTTTGTAAGTTAGTGCTGATTTGTGGGTTCGATTATGGCTGAAATTAGCCCATCATTTTACAAGTTATTTGTTTGTATTTAAAAAATGTTGCTTCAAATCGGAGAACAAAATATCGCTATTTCTGTATGTATATATATATATATATATATATATATATATACATATATATATATATATATATATATATATATATATATATATATATATATATATATATATATATATATATATATATATATATATATATATATATATATATATATATATGTACTACGCATGTATGTTTATATATAAATGTATGTATCTCTTTTATCTCTTTTACTTGTTTCAGTCTTTTGACTGTGGCCATGCTGGAGCACCGCCTTTTAGTCGAGCAAATCGACCCCAGGACTTATTCTTTAGAAGCCTAGTACTTATTCTATCGTTATCTTTTGCCGAACCGCTAAGTTACGGGGACATAAACACACCAGCATCGGTTGTCAAGCGATGTTGGGGGGACAAACACACATACATACACACACACATACATATATACATATATACGACGGGCTTCTTTCAGTTTCCGTCTACCAAATCCACTCACAAGGCTTTGGTCGGCCCGAGGCTATAGTAGAAGACACTTGCCCAAGATGCCGCGCAGTGGGACTGAACCCGGGACCATGTGATTGGTAAGCTAGCTACTTACCACACAGCCACTCCTACGCGTATATATAAATGTGTGTATGTATATATATATATATATATGTATATATACGTGTATATATATATATATATATATATATGTGTGTGTGTGTATGTATATGTGTGTGTGTGTATGTATATGTGTGTGTGTATGTATATGTGTGTGTGTGTATGTATATATGTATGTATATGTATGTATATATGTATGCATGTATGTATATCTATATATGAGTGTATGCTTGTTTGTATTTATACACACATACGTAGATGTGCTTACTTATGGACATGTGCGTGTCTCTCTGTGTATGTCTACTTACATTTGCGTGCATGTGTATTTCCATGTTGTGTGGTGTACTATTAGAAACGCAGCTAAAACAAATCAATGCAATACAATACTAGAAAGTGTCCATTTATTGGAAACTTACCATTTATACCGTCACTTTTTGTGTTTTATAGACTTTTATTTGTTTCCAGAACGAAGGCGCAAAAGCCAGTAACATAGATACGAATAAGCTACAGTCTCAATCATTATGTATGTGGAAGGTATAACAGTATATTAAAGAAATGTTCATCGGTGACAGAGAGAGGGGAGAGGTGGCGGGGAAAACGACTGGGGTGAAGAGTGAAAGAGTGCGATTCCATTGAAGAAAATTTAGATACGATAAAATATATCGTTGATGACAGAAAAATAGTTTTAGAACGAGTGACAAATGTAGTTAGATGACGAATGTCGGTGATGGAGGAGGAATAGAGTAGGTGACAACTTGATGGATAAAGACATGTAGAAAAAGAAACTTTGCGACGTGTATGTGTTTAGTAATATATGTGAGTGTTTATATATATATATATATATATATATATATATATATATATATATATATATATATATATATATATACATATATATATACATATATATATATATGCATGTGTGAATGTGTGCGCAAAAATAATTTGGCTGAAAAGTGATGTGTAAAGAGAGGAAAAGAGAAAGGAGATTGTAAGGAAAGTATTATATCGGGAGAATAGGTGACGTTGACAATACGTGTGTGTGTGTGTGTGTGTGTGCATGTGTATACACAGACACACAAGCACATATACATATATATATAATGGAGTTGTGAGATGCAGATGATGACAGGTAAATTGTATGACGCATAGAGTAGAGACATACACACGCGCCGCATAATCACTCAGCCACACGCATGCACACATGCAAATATATATATATATATATATATATATATGATTGACCGTTGACTGAACACTATTCAATTTTTTTTCTCCGTGTTTTTCTCCTTGTCTCCGTATTCTTTCTGTTGAAGAGCGTAGCTCGAAACGTCAAAGACTTTCCGTATTCCCGAGCGTCATACTAATATATACTTTTGTTATTTACACCACCTGTCCTCGTCTGTTGTTATTATTTGTATATTCTCCCATATATATATATATATATATATACACACACATACATACATGCTCACTAACACGGTCCATCACTTTATTGGCAACTATATGTGTTACCTTTCGGTTGCAAATAGTGACTACGCACCAGTCGTATATGACGGCCGTTGTTTAGGGGTCTATATTCACGTAACTTAGCGGTTTGGTTAAATAGTCTGATAGAATATGTACCAAGCTTAAAATGTACGGCGGTGGATTCGTTCGACTAGAATTCATTAAAGCGGTGCCCCAGCATAGTTGCACTCTAATGACTATGTAAAAGAATGAAAATACGTTTCGAAATTATTATACATATATACATATTTATAAATGAGTAAGACAGGTATATTCATGCGTTTAAAGCGTATGTGTATAGACATAAGCTACTCACGTAGAAACTCACATATGTGCACACACAAACACACATACACATATACACGTATGTGCGTGTAGGTATGTATGTATATAAATATATATATGCATGTATGCATATATATGTAGATATTATCTACACACATATATATATATATGTAAATACATACGTATATACATGTCGGTAGGTACATATTTCAATAGATAGATAGATAGATAGTGGTGTGTGAATCGGTGTGCTTGTGAGATTGTGTCACCAGAAATAATCTCTAATGGAAGGCGGCTTTCCATAATAACAGATATTTAATTTTCTATTGGATTTCCATAAGATCAATAAATAATATTAATAAATACTACATCAACTGTAACAACAACAATGATAATTTGAATGCTGATTCTAACCACTCATTGGAGATCCATCAACTCATGGGATAAGCTAAAGTAAATGATAGAAAAAAATCAAAAAATGAAAAAGGGACAGTAGTGTGTGAGTAGAGACGTAGGCAAGATCCATCCAACGAATACGGAGACAAAATCTATATCTATAAGACAGCTTTTCTGCTTTGACAATATAATAAAGCTAATAGAAATAAATGTATACCTATTTTTTAAAAATTCATTCTTAGTTATTATCCACAGTAAACCTGCTATATGGAATATTAACTAATGTATTATTAATAGAACATGGATTTTGAACAAATTGGTTGTTAAAACTATTGCATCAATGCGAGTCGCTTATAAATACATACACACACACACACATATACATACAAACATATATATATATATATATATATATATATATATATATATATACAAATTTATTATATTTGTATATTTATATTAAATATATATGTATTAATATATGTATATATATATATATATATATATTTATATATATATATATATATATATATATATATATATATATATATACAAATTTATTAAATTTGTATATTTATATTATATATATATGTATTGATATATTTATATTAAATTTGTATATTTATATTAAATTTGTATATTTATATTAAATATATATGTATTAATATATTTATATATATATATATATGTGTGTGTGTGTGTGTGTATTAATATATATATATTAAATTTATATATATTAAATTTATATATATATATATATATATATGTATTGATATATTTATATTTAATTTGTATATTTAAATTTGTATATATATGTAAATTTGTATATTCTCTCAATTACCCAAAATAACAAGGAGTTTCTACCTCATAAACAGGAGTTACACCACAGTCATTGTGTGATCTTTGCTACCCTTGTATCTATTAACCAATTTATTTCGTCGGAGTTAATTATTAACTTAGAGAAAATAAATACATATAATGAAATATATATAAAGATTAAAGTAAAAATGAAACAGGAAACCGTGTCATTATCATCTATATGTGTGTGTGTGTGTGTGTACATATATATATATATATATATATATATATATATATATATATATATATATAATGTATGTATATATGCACGCACGCGCGCACAAATGTATGTTTTTGTGTATGTAGGCGTGAGAGATTATCAGCGTCATGTATATCTTTACATCTATGACACACACACACACGCACACACACACACACACACACGCACACACACACACACATATATATATATATATATATATATATATCATGCAGTTATCTATATAATTGGGTAATTGTCTTTAAAAGCGAACGCCATGCCACTTTTAAGCTGAGTAATAAAAATAACGTGGCTATCATCACATGCAGAACATAGGTTTGTATCCGGATGTTTGTCGTATTATTTAGAAAACATTTTGTCTATTAGGATTATCCTGCACTGGTTTGACTTGGAAAATATCATTACGTTCAATTTCCTCTTTGCCGTGTCTTAATTTAAGTATCCTTGCATATTCCGCAGACACTCTTTGCAGGATTACATCCTGGCTTTGATCCAGCTTTGCAAGAATTCTAGTTCTGACTTTTGCATCTTTTTCGGCAGTTGGTCCCTGTGTAAAAATCAGGTATTTGGACATATCTGGAGATAATTTATCCAGCTTAAACTTCTTTCATTCCCTCTTCACTCTTCCAGCATATGTACTCGTTTTCTCTATGTTCAAACACTTCCATGGTGCATTGAACAAAATTACTGTATCGTTCATATTCTGTTGCCGCCAGTTTTCTTAAGTTTAAACGCGTTCTCACTTCGTCGTCCCAATCTCTTTCTGGAAGATGTGCTTATACCTTTTGTGGTATGCTTCGACGGTAACTCCTTCTCCAGGTTTGTATTTGAATTCAGTTATTGAATTCGCAACATTGTCTGGCGAGAATACTTTTTCTGGCTTTGCTGACGACTTCAATAATTGCAGTATTTTTTGCTGTAATATTAAATGTTGTTGTTGCGTCTGTTGTTGCTCTTGCAATTGTATCTGCTGTTGTTCTTCTTTCATTTGTTGTTGTTGCAGTTTTTGCAACTCAAGCAAACCTGCCAACAATTTTTCCATACTTTTATGATGTTTCGTAAACTTCATACACCAACTTTGTGAGATTATTAACTCCTCTTCGAGTTTCTATTAAACCTACGTGAATTGGTTCATCCTCATCGCCACTGTTATAATGAAATCTTTAGCCACTGTTGTATCTGTCTTTGCACGACAGTTGTCGCTCTGACAGATATTGCTGTCTTCCGAAGTCGTCCATAGAATAGTTCTATCTTGCACTGTACGACCACCGCCGTACACCGTTAGTACCCTGAAAAGGTTGGATCGTTATAACATCTACTCAGCATCAAAATATAATATCAGCACAAGCACGACTATCAACACAGTCTGCACATACTCTACGTACTCTCTGAACACCGCGACGTCACCTTATAGCGACTGGCTTCTTCCACTCAAGTGGAAGGGCTGTACCATTGTTACTAATTAGCTAAAGTAACACATCATAGCTTGAACCACTGCCAATATGTTAAGCATTGTGAAGCTACCAACTGTTGATATAGTCCTTTCAAAATTTCAACGAAGATATTCCCAGCTTTACATCTCTCACATGTCCTAATGCTCACTAGTACGTCTGTCGTAAATCTAGCTCCAACAGTCACCAACGCTTCCTCAGATTAATGCTTTTTTTTTTAACGACTTGTAAATGTTTGAATTCTCTATGATATCAACTAAGATCATGAGCGCTAAAAGAAATTCAGTCAATCCCAGGCTAACAATAATATTAACAACAAAATCACTTTCAGTCAACATTTGATTAAAAATTATCGTTTTAACAAACTGTATCTACAATGAAAGATTTATTCAATGAAATATTTGATTACAGAATTAAAAACAACATTTAAATAAACCGGAATAAAACTTTCAATAACGTTCACACATTGAAAGGGTACAAATTACCAGAATAAATCCAACTCTTTTCAAATCATTTGTTTACAAATATGAAATACTGAGTATTGTCATTTTAACTCATCATGCAAACGGAAGATTCCAGAATCACTTTATTCATATCAAAGCAAACAAATATTCAATTTATGCTACGTTTTCCAATGCTTTTTACACCATATCAGAAAATGGCTTATGAAATTAACCAAAATTCACGTTATGTGCATATACTTAATAATTGGCGAAGTTTGCATAGATTTTCTGCTAAGAGTTTCTCTCTTTCGCGAATGATGGGATTAAATACATCCATACATACACTTACACTCACTCACATGTGTGTGTGTGTCTGTGTGAACGTGTGCATGTTTGTAGGTCTTATGTATGTAATACACAGATGTATATGTATGTATGCATATATATATATATACATATATATATATATATATATATATATATATACAGAGAGAGAGAGAGAGAGAGAAAGACAGATAGTCAGAGAGAGAGAGACAGACAGATAGTCAGAGAGAGAGAGAGAGAGAGAAAGAAAGATAGTCAGAGAGAGAGAGGGAGAGAAAGAGAAAGAAAGACAGATAGTCAGAGAGAGAGAGGGAGAGAAAGAAAGACAGATAGCCAGAGAGAGAGAGAAAGACATATAGTCAGAGAGAGAGAGAGAGAGAAAGACAGATGGTCAGAGAGAGAGAGAAAGACAGATAGTCAGAGTGTGACAAAGGAGAAAAAGATAGATAGATATACAAATAAACAGAGAGAAGAATTCCACTCCTACTACATTCCCAACCCAGCATCACATTCGCATGAATTTTGAATGTAACACTAACTCAAATGTAAATACTGGAATGCGGAATAATCCAAACACCAACAAATGCTTATATAATCACGGTGTTGGCTCTTGACCCCATACGTAACTATATGTTTGCGGAGAAATCATTTATATAATCCTGCTTCTAATTTTTGTCCATGCAAGTAGTTTAAATAAGAATAGTGTGTGTATAAAATGTTTACTACAATTGTAAGTGGTACTGTACTTTTTAGCAGACCACGTCAGAGTATAATTAAATGGCAAATTCAGTTTCACGAACACTGTAACACAGGAAACAGTGTCAGGAATTTGACAGAAGGCATCACATACTTACTATCTGAGAGCCTATTGCATTCTTTATTTCATTTTCCATCCCCCTTTTCTCATCATAAGAACACATTTTTTTCATATACAAGTAATCAACTCAGTAGTAAGCAGTTACTCCAAACAGTTTGAACCTAAAGTTAATAAACATTCATCGGTCCGTAAACAACATATGTAGCATATGTGTGTGTGTGTGTGTGTGTGTGTGTGTGTATGTATTTCTTTAATAAAAAATTTCGTCTTGCTTACATTTTAATTCTACTATACTAAATGATATCGCACACTAAAGTGACATCTAAGTACCCCCATCATTTTTTCCCTGTCAATTTAACATCTTGAACTTCCCTCCTCTATAACAGTATTATATTTTCCCGCTTTAATGTAATATTTCTTTTTCAGTCATGTGTTAATCTTTCACGTTAAAGTGTCATCCATCTTTCGTATTTTCTCATAATCCTTCTTTCAGATTTCAAAATCTAATAGTTTTTACAACCTTTCTTCTTTAGCATCTTAGTTAAATTATTCTTTTACCTTTCAGCGTCAATCTTCCCCATTGCTCTCTTACGTTTCAGCATGAATCTGTTTGGCATTATAGCGCTCTTTTGCATTAGATGTCTCGCAAAAACTTCTTTCGTGTTTTAGCAAATATCTAACTTCCATATCATGCTAATTTTTTTTTTCTTTTTGTATTTGCCACGGCATTTTTTCTTCTAGACAGTTTTATTTCTTAGGCACCATACTTACATTCCTGGTAAATTCTCAAACACATTTTATCATTTTAAATTATATTTCTTTACTACATTATTGCATTTTCCTTCCGTTAGTTTCTTCATTCATCCACTTATTGATACCTGTCATCACATATTCATTCATTCTGTTCTTCGGGGACCTAGATACCAATACAAAAAGACGACATACTTACATAATATGTTTTACACACAATCTCACTCAAGCTTACAAAAAGACACATACACACACACAAACACAGCTACAAATATAAACATATATACACGCAAGCTTTGTATTGTGAGATTCAGAGACAGTCAGTGGAAGAGAAACATGCAGTGAAGAAAATAGATAATGAAATACAATTGAGTGTAAGCAGACGATGTAACTGTATTATGTTAGGACAACATTGTGACGACGCGTATATATGAGAGATAGTCTATGACACTGAGTATGAGAAAGTTGAAGGTAGTGGACGGGGTAAAGATGCAGTGACGGTAGGTTGATGCAGTTTAACAGTTTGATGTTCTGTTTACCAAACTAACTTGAAATCTCATCAAAATCGATAACATATTTTGGAGTCGTATATGATCATGACGCTAATCCAATATATTTTGGTGTAGCAGTTAATAATGCATAAATCGTAATTATATGTATGAACGCATACATACATAATATATATATATATATATATATATATATATATATATATATATATATATACGTACGTACAAGTATATATATGATTGCGATAAATATCTATATGACAGGAAAATATGTTAAGAATAAGTATATATTATCACTATGTGTGTGGGTGTATGAGCGTGCGTGCGAGTGTATGCATATACCTGAAAACATAGATTTGTGGGTTCGAGGCCCACGGGCCTACATCGACTTTTTTTCTTTTCAAAAGAGATTTTCAACCCAATATTCACATGCTGTTTTTTGTAACTTTATGTGCGTGCTACAAGATAGATGTTTTGAAAACAACATGCAGATGCAAGTGCTAAAAGTTGAAAGCTCCACATACCGGGTGCTAGCAAACTTATGGCTGACA
>NC_142948.1:12969943-12997443 GCF_046866305.1 Octopus bimaculoides | reverse complement strand
TATGAATTCTATAAGAACATAAAGGAAATTTGGAAATTTTCCGTTAAGAAAACTGGGCTTCACAAATAAAAGAATATATATACACAAAACAATAGTATATAATAATAACTAAATAAATTATAGACGGAAATTTCTGAATTGCATCTCTTGTGACTCTTGAATCTGTTTAGTGACTGTTGTATTCTGTTGCATTATATTATCTTTCCGCCTTCATTTCATTTGGATTCATTCCATTATCATTTAAGGAAGTTGATGGATATCTCATTCATAGAATTTATAAAAACACCGATAAGTTACAGACACTTAAAATACAGAAATCTTGAAAGAAACACCACTTTTGTGAAGATGACATTTTAAATGACAAATCATTTTCAACAAAGAAAAATAGCTCAGTTTAATCACAAGTAAATAACAAACATGTTTTGGAGTCATCAAGATATGTTAGTGTGGTCATTAACCGTGAGAGAAATAGCAGTCAAATTTTCATAAAATTTCATCGAGCATAAAATTTTATCCAAGGAAACTATGGATAATTTATGGCCGATAAAACATCAATCAAATGAAAGACCTTTGATCGTGACTAGAACAAATCTTTACCAATAGTTCAGCAAAATGACGGGCTTTTCTGGAGCTAAAGAACATAATACCTGTCACCCTTTTCATTCTCGCTACAAATGTCCATTAGATAGGCACTACTTAAATTCTTGGAACATAATAATCAATTATATCTACCGACTCACTCAAAAAACTGAAGTCTGGGAAATTGTTCGATGCATTTACAATTCGACAATGACTTGTTTATTTTCAAATCTCAGTGATATTATATTTTATGAAACGGAAAAAAAAACAGTATCAAAATCGCCACAGCTTTCTGCTATATTATTATTATTCAAATAGTTATGTTAATATCGATATTACCCCTTTCATAACACCGAAGACCTCGCTTTGTTGTTCACACGTGTGATCTACAATCTTAGTAATTTTATTTTTTATTATTTTTTTTTTTCATATTCACGCGTTTGTTAAACTTTATATTCCACATATAAAATCTGATGGCTGAAATAAACAAACACACACACACACAAATACGCGCACGCACACATGCATACACACATTGTTGAAAAGGGGTTAAGAAGCCACGTATATCAAACGTTATACGTGACAAATAAAAGCGGAAATATCACGTTCTTTATTATGCACAGAATATAAAAACAATTTGTTTTGATTTCTAATTTTAAAAATTTTATTTCTTAATTCTTGACCTTTGATTTTTAATATTTCCTAATATGAACACACTTATCGAAACCCATAATATTTTATAAAAGTCACTTAATATAACAAATATAAAAATATTGATCCTGCCGTTTCCACCTTTACTTTTTACCTCTCTCTCCTTCTCTTTATATATCTATCTATCTATATATCTATCTATCTATCTATCTATATATCTATCTATCTATCTATATATATATATATATATATATATATATATATATATATATATATATATATATATATATATATATATATATACGTATATAACAGAGGGAGAGAAAGAGAGAGACTCTTGTTGGTGTGCTTACATCCCCATAACATATCGTTTCGTTAAAATGGGACAGTAGATTAAGTACCAGGCTTTACAAGCTAATAATAAGTACTGGGCTTGCTTCATTCGTCTGAAATTCTTCAAGTTGGTGCTCTAGCGTGGCCGGAGTCTAATGACTGAAACCAAGAGTAATAGATACGTGTGTGAGCGTATGTGTGTGTGCATGTGTGTATTTGTGTGTGTGTATACATATATGTATAATATGTAAGACTAATGAGTATAGTCGAATTAGTGTGATGATGTATTGAGTAAACATAATATGATACACAACATCCCAACCATAAGGGATAGGCGCAGGAGGGGTCGAAACGATCGTCGTACAAAACAGTTTTATGAATTCCATCTTCTGTTGTGGCTTTTGTTGTGTGTTTCTTCTCGAGCCATGCCTGTTTCTTTGGCGTATAAGTGCTGAGTGTGTATATATATATATATATATATATATATATATATATATATATATATATATATATATAAATATATATGAGCTTTTAAATAAGTTCTCCACCAATAATGGTGCTTTCATACCGATGGGCTTGGTAAAAATTGTTAATTGTTAATTGATTTATTAATTAATAAATTGATAATCCTTTACCCTTTTAATTTGTAATAATATATATATATATATATATATATATATATATATATATATATATATACACTCAGCACGTTACGATATTTTTTTCATTCTTTCTTTGTTTATTTGCTCTTATTCCTTCCTCTTCAAGAGCATAGGCTTGAAATGTAAAACACTCATTTTCCTCGGCGGCAAAATAATACACCTGCTCGTTATTTATACACCTGTCTTCGTCTTTTGTTTTTCTATAAATTTCAACTATATTTATATAACTACATTCAAGCCAAGAAAGTTTTGGCCTTTTGTGTATTTTTTAAATATGACTACTTCGTTTTTAATGTGTCCTATTTGTGAGGCATTGACAAATTAATTTCCTTGATATATAGCCGCTAATTCAACTCGGTCCAGTGACAACGTTGTTGCCAACTGTCAATTCTTGCCGTTTCGATTCAACAACATAGCTAGACCACATTCCTTACTTGTTCTAGAGGAGAACTAAATTTATTTTTACCTATATTGCTACACTAATTGCGTAATTTATAAATTACCAATATAGTTTACATGCATGTAGGTGAAAATTAAAGGTATTACAGTCGTTTAATCAGAATAGGTGTAGAAACGGTTATTCTAGAAATTTTATATTCTTCTTCCGTAATCTTAATGATTTCGGCAATTGCTTTAATCAAAATCAGCGATTAGTTATTTACGAACATTCTTTAAACTTTGCATAATCATTCTCATCATAGTCAAGTTGTCATTATTATTATTATTATTATCATTATTATTATCATAAGCATCATCATCATCATAATTAATATTAGTATTATTATTAATTCTTTTCGATTAGTGTGAAATTCATGAGACATCTAGAATATCCTCATTAACGACAGGAATCAGTTAAATACTTAATGCGAAGACATCTATTATGTAACTAAATTAGATTGAAACATAACTCGACTTCTAAATTGCATCGTAATGTTGTACATCTATTAATTTCATTAACGGGTTCGATAGAAATGTCCATTTCATCCAATAAATTTATTTTAGATAGTGCAGCAGCTCAGTAGTTAATTTCATGAATATGTTTAGATCATTTTCTTGCATGTTGGAGATATTTTTTTTTTATATATATTGAGGACAAGAATCTGTTCTTGTCGATTTTGATGCGCAGCCTCAAATCAATAATGATCCAAATAAGACCATCTCTTCTTATATATGTATTACTTTATTTTGCGATGCAATCCTTATATATATCCAATGCGTACTCCCGTTTTATAAAGCAACAGTTTGTGATTTCAGGGAATTTATCGCACAAGAATTGCAAGTCAGTCACCAATTGGAGGCGGGAAGATAGGTTCGAATCTATTAAATTAACAAATAATTTGTACTATTTAGGGACAATATGTTTTAAATCCAGGTGACTTTTACGTGTAGCCACTATATATTGAATTAAAAGCCTGTTGACTGCAATCTTTCCTTTAATTTTTTTAAGCTTCCAAATGAATAAATAATTATGTAATATTTTGGCAAATATAGTTGATCATTCCGGTCCCAAACCTCGAGGCTCGTTGTCTTTGATATATATATATATATATATATATATATATATATATATATATATAAATCAAAATAAGCAACACGGATTTCAAAGTTGATTGCAGTACGCACGTTTCATGCTACTCCATTTATTTAAGTAATGCGAGCATTACATTAAATGCAATATGTAGAGCAATCTTCAGCTGCAGGAAATGCAGAAAATCACAGTAGAATAGACATATTATAATCCTGCAGCTGAAGATTGCTCTACATATTGCATTTAATGTAATGCTCGTATTACTTAAATAAATGGAGTAGCATGAAACGTGCTTACTGCAATCATCTTTGAAATCCGTGTTGCTTATTTTGATTGTATGATCACCTAGTTTTTTTTGGGGAATGGTTTTTGTATAATACCATACCATACTATATTCTGGTGCCTAAACTTAGGTACCATATTCAATCTTGAATCTAAATCTAAACCTTATATATATATATATATATATATATATATATATATATATATATATATATATAATATGTGTGCGCGTGTGTGTATGTGTGTGTGTGTGTGTGTAGATAGATATATTAAAATTATGCAAATTTATATTACATATATATATATATATATATATATATATATATATATATATATATATAATGTATTTATAATGTATTGTTCCGTGATGGTAGGATGAACAAGAATATACTACGTATGGTAAGAGACAACTATTTTCTAATGGACACAAAATATGTTTTTACATACCAGACATTATTTTTTTAAAAACAGGTCCGGTGTCCTAGCTTCAAGCACTGCCAACATGGCGTAACCAAAGAAAGAAAAATAATCCAAAAAATCAAATATCTTCTTACATATAAGAAGATATTTGACGAATTACGCCACCAGGACTCATTCTAGAAATGTTTACTGCGTTGTGATTGGAGCTTAGTTTTATCCCTCGACTTATATATAATAATACATAGATATTTTTGCCTTTCTTTTCATCACATTTCTCTGTTGAAAACGAACAAGTTTCCGAAACGTTCAAACACACTTTTTCTCGGAAAATATAAACACTTTACATTTATTTTTATTGCCTTATTCCATTAGTTTTCTAACGCTTGGCGTATTTAAAGCATAACTTAACGAATGACATTACATGCACACACACAAACATATATATGTGTGTGTGTGCCTGTATATATATATATATATATATATATATATATATATATATATATGCCAATATGTATTTTATTGGTAAATGTTACTCTATTTGATGTTAATATTCTTCACACAAGGTCATATTTTATAGCTTGATGAAAGGCCGTTGCTTATTTTGTTAGCAGATGAAGGAAAAAGAAAAAAGACAAGAAAACGAATAGCAAGAGTTTATTGTGGATTTAAATGAAACTAATTGAGACACGCTGCCTAAACACAATAATAATATTTGACAATCGTAAAATTCCTTTACGTCAGAAACTTTTCACAAGCAATAAACACGTTTGTATAGCGTTTATATTCAAAGGCCCCATATCTCACTGGATTACGAAACCAATATATCTCACGTAACATTTCCAGAGGCATTAATAACAATTCTCTTAAAGTTAGTTCAATTGGCATATGTATTATAAAGTATCCTACACAGACTCCATAAAATAAACAGAACCTGGTGCTACAATACATTTGGCTATGTTGCTATTTCGCCCTAGAGCTCCGACATCCCACACTTTGAAATTATTTTCCATTTATGCACGTGAGAATTATATATCGTGTGCGTGTGTGTGCGTGTTTGCGTCTATGTGTGAGTTTGTGTCTATGTATATTTTGAGTATCTGTATTTGTATATGTGTGTATATGTGTTTGCGCTTACATGTATGTTGAGTGTCATGTGTTAGGTCTGTTCGAGAACTATAATCAAAGGTATTTCAGACCGTACATAACGTCATATCATTGTTCTTTCTGTATATCAAGAACCATACCATGCAGTGAGCTACTTCACTGTACAAAGTTGGTAATAATAATGATATGACGACGATTTGACTGTCATTTCTAGCAGACTCAGTAATGGAAGGAAGACCGTTTTCAACTTAAACACTAGTTATCTTTTATTTTGAGGCGGGAGGTTATGAGTTGAGAGTAGATTTACCTAGCAGTCGAGTGAGTAGAAACTCTTTAGCCTGATCTTGTATGAGCATAGTGTAATTATCATGGTGAAGGCACAATGACCCAGTGGTTAAGGTAGCGGACACGCGGTCATAGGATCGCAGTTTCGATTCCCAGACCATGCGTTGTGAGTATTTATTGAGCGAAAACACCTAAAGTTTCACGAGGCTCCGGCAGTGGATGGTGGCGAACCCCGCTGTACTCCTTCTCTGATTCTTACTTCCTGTTTCTGCTGTGCCTGTATTTCAAAGGGCCAGCCTTTTCACACTCTGTGTCACGCTGAATATCCCAGAAGACTACGTTAAGAGTACACGTGTCTGTGGAGTGCTCAGCTATTTGCACGTTAATTTCACGAGCAGGCTGTTCCGTTGATCGGATCAAATGGAACCCTCGACGTCGTAAGCGACGGAGTGCCAGCAACAATTATTATGGCTGATATTTTGAAAGACATGTGACCAGGCATTTTACATAATGAATCGGATAAAAAAAAAATTCTTTACTGAATACTTTCCACGAATGTACTTTTATTATATTTCTAAGATTTCTTCAGTTCTACTGAATTTATTGCATCATTCGGCCAAGAATGATGGACATTAGATTTTTGAATAACCAGAATTTCTGCCAAACATCGAATTTTGGCAGCAAATTGAGATATTCACTTCACGAATATCACAGCTGTTATTTCGCCAGTATTCCGCATTGTTCTCTCTACTTCTTTGTACACATGCCACTAATGACAGGAATAGGAAATTTTATATTTCGACTCCTGGTGCGAACAGCGAAATAAAGCTAAAGGGATATCCAAATATTGCATATTGAAACATATCTTCATGTAAATAGGATACTGTGTGACTGCCAACAACAATAAAATAATCATAAAAACTATTCCTACTACTAAGACTAATAGCATCATGGAACATGGAATTGAAATCAGAATAATATTTCAAAATGTAAGAAAGGGGGCAGAGAAAAGGAGGAAATCGGTTGGATAATAGATATGAATAATCATAAGAGCGTCCTCGTATATATTTATACATATATGGCTACAAACTGTTTTTTTCGTACAATAGCTGGTGACGAAGTAATAATCACTGAGATATCTAAATGTTCTGCAGGCATCTTGCTGTAAATATTCCATATTTTTATACTAGGGAGTATTCATTAGCGTTTGTTTCATTTGCATTGACATAAAATCGTAGGGTTGATCCTGTCTTCAGGCGTGCACTCTGAGTGATTAGAAATGAGATGAGCTACACATGCATTCACAAAAGTATCAACAAATGTGCACACATAAACGGTTGTGCGTATATATTCTTTCTTGCCTTTAACCCACAAACGCGGAGTATAGGCCACTTATAATTGAGTTCCATGTCGCATAATTGTTCGCTTCTGTACTTATAATCTGCCATGAGTGTCCCCCTTTCTCTAATTCCTTTTGTGTTGATCTACGCCACGAGTTCTTAGACCTACCCCTCTTTCTACATCCATCCGGATTCCACTGTAAAGCACTTTTCGCTACATTTGATGTGTCCTTTCTAATTGTGCTACCAATCCACTTCCACTTTTTCTTCAATATTTGCTCCCTAATCGAAACTTGATTCGTTCTTTGCCATAGCTCCATATTGCTTATGTGTTCGGGCCATCTGATTTTAAGTATACTATATGCATATAAAGTATATGTGTATAAAGAAGTAGATATATACATGTGTATACACACACACACACACACACACATATATATGAAGAGAAATAGGTAGATAGATAGATAGATAGTGTAGCAAGTTTGCTTTTCAATGCGATTGGAAACTGCTCAGCGCATTTGATATGCCTCAAGTCAAAACATTTATAGAACGGGAAGAGATGCTGCAAATGTGAATAAAATTATGCATTAACTTTATTATATTATATATCAGAATAAATAAATAATTATATTTCATATCCTTTCTGGGCACGTCCGAGTGTCTAGCACTGGGCGTTCATATATATAGTTAAAGAGGCTTATAATCCTTTATCAGGAGAAGCGCAAAATGTAACATACTTGAATCGTGTTTTTCATCTATATGACGCTATAGAAATCGGTGACAAACGAAAAAAAGTGGAAACATCTAGCAGACATTTACACACAACTTGCTTTTTGAAATATATTATCGGCTCGTGTATATAACCAGTTAATACTGAAATTTGTATTGGATAACAATTTGCATGCATTGCAATATAAATTATGTTAATACATAACGCATAATTTCATTTTGTGTGTGCGTGTGTGCATAGGGATTTTCGTAGCGCTCATTAGAAGGGAAAATTATAAGTTTTATAAGAATATTGATGTATGCGGAAAACTAAAATTAAGCGACACATATCGAAATAAATGCATAATGTTTTCTGTAAGAACTGATGAAACCATTTTCTTAGCAGTCACACGTTCATAAAGCTATATGGACTACACTTTAGATGTGAAAAATGTGAATCATTTCATTATTTTATTATTCGTACGCATGGTTTTGTAGGATCAGACGACGTATTATGACGCATTAATATAAATATGAAGTTATGTTCAAATGAATCCTTGTTAGTTCGTGATGCACTCCGTTTTTACTCGGAGTTTGACATACTCCTGTGAAGAATATCCGAGTAATATTTTAGAGGGCAGTGTGAATATACGTTGGAGACATTTATATTTGTGTATGTCTTCTAAGTTCATATTTTCCATTGTTTATTTTTGCCACGTGATCTGAGTTGGTACAAATTAGTAGGTGTATGTTTTGTTTTTTTTTTTGTTTGTTTTTTAGCTTCTTTGGTATATAGGGAATTAAACACTGAAGTGTTTGAAAAAGAAGACCCCTTTAAGTCATGAATGACCACGGGATTGCACCTAGAATGTTACATTCCGAGGCACAAGTCCTGGCAATATTGTTTATAGCAGTCAACCATGCATACCACCCTCCCTTCTCCACACCACTGATGTTATCCAAGAAAAAGGCAAAGGATGATACAGCTTGGCACCAGTGACATCGAAACTTATTTCTACAGCTGAGTGAACTGGGGGAATGTGAAATAAATGGACTTGCTCAAGAACACAACACATAACCCTGTCCCAGAATCGAACTCATTACCTCATGATTATGAGCCTGACGCTATAATCACTGAGTCATGCGCCTTCACAGCTCAATGTTTGCACGATTAATAAATACTTAACCCACGACACTGACTGGATGCAGCTGGTTTAACCCTTTGCCATTCACATTATTCTCTCAAATGTAATCGTTATTTATTCACGTTGCTTTGAATCAACCATGCATTAAATTTGAGGTCTTGACAAGTAATTGTTAATTTTCAGAAGGAAATTGTAGTGTTGGTGTGAGAAGCGAGATCTGACCTGTTTGAACATAAAACAGGTGGAAACTTTTGGCCGCATATCTCTAATTTGAATGCTAAAGAGTTAAACCGATTCTTATGAATCATGATGACAACTGGTCTTTTAGGAGTTTTCTACAATAAAGCTTCGCAGTAATATTGGCTTACTATCACGATGTTACACGGAATTGGAGCGTGTTAAAAGTGTACAAACGAATTACAACAGGGACATGAAATTGTCCAAGTTATCTATGACCTGAATGATTCGTCAAATTCACAGAAACGACACCTCAAAGCGTTTGAACATATTCCCATATCATTCTTTACAATGCCACCCGGAGATTCATAAGCGGGATGTCTACTGAAGTCATTGAAAAAGAAAAGCTTAGGATTTTGAAAGAAATTACTACCTGATGAGCCTTTAGTTGTGAAACACACATTAGCATCAGTAATTTGCATATACGTATATTGAAGGATATATAAAAACACACAGAAGCGCACAAGCGCGCATTCACATATTGAGATTATCGAAAAATATGTCTTTATATACGTATATATATTTTGGGTTGTGTGTGTGTGTGTGTGTGTGTGTGTGTGTGTGTGTGTGTACCTGTCTCTGACTTTGTGTGCAGATATGCTTATGTTTCTGTGTGTTTATGTATTTTTAGTTTGTGTCTGTGTGAAAATGATTTATTTTCGAAATTACGACTGACTTGTCAGAAATTTTGAAAGTTGCTAAAATAAATGTTTCAGAAGAAAACAACACCAAAACCCTCGTACGTCCGGGAACACACACACACACACACACACACACACACACACACACACACACACACAAGTTCACAGACGCTCTCATGCATTCGCATATACACATATGCACACAGTCATTCCTTGTGATACAATTATAAGAGAAATGGGGAAAAATATGAAAAATAATACAATAACAATAAGAGAATGCTCGAAAAAATTTTTTTTTTTGAATCAATGTTACGAATTGAAAATAGAAAATAGAATTTAATATAAGTATTATGAGATAAATTATTGTGGAGAAACTTTCTACTTTTTTTAAAATTTTATAACAATGAAGTTTAAGATAAAATAACGTCATAAATATTAAATTTATTATATCGGTAACTAAAGCAGAACATTTCTGTATACTATCAAATATATATTTGGCAGTGTTGAATCAAAAACAGAACTGATGAAGCACTGAATGCCTGTCATCACATGTGATATATCACCAATAATAAAATTCTGTAATGTGATGATCTGAGAATGAATGATGTCAACTCAATCTTTACATTCCACGTTTCCTTCGAGTAGCATATATTTTTACATATTTCCTTTCGTTTTTTTTTTTTTTTTCACTTACTTGAAGACAGTGCTCCGGCAAAGGCTTAGCCAGAAAGTTCAATTAAAGCAGATTTATATTAATGAAAGAATTGGAATTGTTAGTTTCCAAGCGTTTTAACTTCTGACTTCCAAAAACTCAAGACATCTCTGCTATTCATTCCTTCGGGGGTTAATAAGCTGCAGTACCAGTCAAATACTAGGGCCGATGTAGACAACTTTCACTCTCCTTTCAAAAATTATGACCTTCCACATTGCAATGGACCGCCCGCCCGTTCGGTGGGTGTAGTGTTCTTATAAAACCTGGAAATGTCATAAGCATTTCGCCCGGGATTTTAACAAATACACTAGATTCAAATTTTGGCACAAGGCGAGCATTTTTTTTTTTTTTTGCGATGGGAAGGGGCTAAGTCGATTACATCGACATTAGAGTTAGACTGGTACATACTCTATCGACCCCGAAAGAATAGAAGGGAAAATCGACATTGGCGGAATTTGAACTCAAACGTAAAGAGGTACGAAATGCCGCTAAGCATTTTAACCTGGTATGCTAACGACTCTACTACTTCACCGCCTTAACTTGCGATATATTAATCAAAACATATGACTGACATTTATTCTCTCCCTTCTGGAACAATAAATACAGAATCAAGTTCAAACAGACGCTTAAACTGGAATATATCTCAGACAGAGCTAAATAAAATAAAACGCAACTTTTATTCGGTATACCCGATTCTATCATCACCCCTTCTATAAACATGATAATGATTTCAAATAATATTGTTTATTAACATGGCTACGAGGTTACAGGAACATACATGATTTGAGGAAAAGGGTTGTCGTTTATATTGATTCAAGTTCATATGTTCTATCGATACGGAAATGATAGAAGACGAAATAATCAATCCTGATGGTGTATCGATTTTGCATGTTCCATATTATGCTGTCAATTCTACATTGAATTCTGAACCATGCCGAAACACACGCTGTCAAATCACCGACATATCATGGACGATAATAAGATATGCACACGCACCCCTTTGAGAAGAAAATACTCTAAATATTTCTCATCCAATGTTTTCGGAAAGGAATATTTCCTCTGGACCCAAATAAACTAGTTTCTCTATTTCAACAGATAGGCACACAGGTAACTGTGTGGTAAGAATTTTGCTCGCCAACCACATGGTCTCAGGTTCAAACTCACTCCATGGCACCGTGAGCAAGTCGGTCTTTCTATATAGCGTCTTTTAACGCCTACAAATCGCTACATTGTGATGTATCCCTCTAGAATTTCAGAGAACGTTTAAAACAACATTCCTGGTTTGCTTCATTACGAGATTTCTAGCTTCCTTTAGTTATCGTCTTTCAAAATAGGTCGCTCTATAGGCCTTACAGTATCATATACTTGCTGCGTAACCCACGCTGATGCTGTTATTTCTATTGGAAGATGTGGTGCTATCACTGCTTCAGTAGAAGCAGTGGGAATGTTGATAGCTTTATTGCTTCAATACGGGGTCAACTGATCATTGTGTTGACAACACTGATACCGTTCTTAAGGTGGCGTGCTGGAAGAATCGTTAGCACGCCGGGCAAAATACTTAGCTACGTTCCATCACTCATTATGTTCTGAGTTCAAATAGCACCGAGATGGACTTTGCCTCACATCTTTTCACGGTCAATGAAATAACTACCAGTTGAGGAACTGAGGTTTATGCAATCGACTTCACCTCTCATCTCGAAGTTGCTGGCCTTCTGCTGCCATTAAGGCGGCGAGCTGTAAGAATACTTTTGCACGTTGATCAAAATCATTAGCGGCGTTTCGTCCGTCTTTACGTTCACTATTCTTATTATTCCTTCCCTTGGATCTATTTTAAAACGGGGGCCACATTTTTTATTAATGTTTTACGTAGTGTTTTTGGTACCGAAAGACTTTCAAACTTCGTAATACTTATCTATTTTGTGTTATAGAACAGAAAAATATTTTTGTATTCGAATTTATTTCATGTAAAAAATTGGTTGAAATTATCGAAATAAGACAATCACTGACAAGTATTCAGTTGTTTACACTTACTCCTTTGGCTGATTAAGCCATAGCTTCGTTTTATTTGCTTTTTTCATTTTAAATTTGCTTTTTTCATTTTCTTTTTTTTCTTCGTTTTATTTGCTTTTTTTCTTTTTAAATTTGCTGTTTTACCCTAACCCTAACCCTATCACCGATAGAATTGTTTCAGAATCGTTTGTTTATGTAGTCGGCATTTAATGTATATCGGCTGAATGGACGTCAGTGATTGGTTGAAATTACAGAAATACGACAACTTTAACATGGAATAACTTAGGGATTTCTTTTTTTTTTTTTAAGAAGACTAAGAGAAAAAGATGTTTTATATGACACATTCTACCAGTGTTCCAAGTTTCAAAGTGTTTCATTAGAAAAATGTGGCCCCCGTTTTAAAAAAAAGATCCCTTCCCTTTTATTCTTGTTACTCATCTTGTCTTTTCTTCTCTTATACCACTGTTTCTCCCGTCTTTTGTCTTGTTGTTTTCTTGCTATTCTTGTCATCGCTGTTACTGGCTGCGAGACACGTTGCTGATGTTGCAGTCATTACTACTGCTATAGGAGTCATTAACTTTAGTTGACACATGTTGTTGTTACTGCTGCTGCTCGAAACGCTCCATGACTTCCGGGAAGTGGGGCTAGCTCTGGTGATAGTGGTGGTTCGAGATTTAGATAACAAGAAGGATAAGGGTGTAATAGTGAAAGGGACGAAATAAACTCTCTAAATTTCAAAATATTTCCTTCTTTCTGCTGCTTCCACTATCTCCCACTCTGCTCGACTTCTTATCAATAACAACGCCATGTTTCATCACACACACACACACACACACGTGTGGGGGGGGGGCAAACAGACAGATTTAATGAGACTAACAACTTCGGAACTGTGGCTGGTTTCCCAAACATTAATAACAACACGTTACAAGTGAAAATGTAAGCGAAATTTATTAGGAAAGTTTTAACAGGATAAAAACACATCGTAGATGCACAGAACAACCAATAATAATAATACAAATAATAACAATGATAATAGCAACTACAGCAACAACAACAATGATTATAATAATAACAATTTCTTTTAACTTCTTTAAAAACAATGTTCGTAATTCGTGTCATCTACCACTGGTGTTTTCTTCATATTGTGTTAATCTTATTCAGTAGAGACGCTAAGCGAGAAATTAGTCATAAATCAGCTGCAACATATATTAGTGTTGTTTAATTAATACTGTACATTTATAGATATACAGGTTTTCCAGAAGAGTTTCTTCAAACAGTCTTATTCAGCTGTGGCTCTGTGGTAAAAAGTTTGCTTTTCAACATCATGGTTCCTGGTTTAGCCTGACTACATGACACCTTAAGCAACGGTTCTCTACTCTAGCCTCCAGCCGACCACCTCCTTATGAGTGAATTTGGTTGACGGGAACTGACAGAAGTCTCTCTCTCTCGTGTGTGTGTGTGTGTATTTTGTTCAACACTACCGCTTGACAACTGGTGTTGGCGGTTTTACTTTCCCGTAATTTAACGGGTCGAAAAAAGAAAGCGATATAATCAGTAACAGGCTTAGAAATATAATTACTGGTGCTTATACATTCAACCTGCTTTCTTCAAGTTAGTGTCCCAGCATGGCCGCAGTGATATGACTGAACGAAGTAAAATA
Organism: Octopus bimaculoides; assembly: GCF_046866305.1. NCBI lineage: Eukaryota > Metazoa > Mollusca > Cephalopoda > Octopoda > Octopodidae > Octopus > Octopus bimaculoides. Next base: position 12,983,146 of record NC_142948.1, on the reverse strand, counting down.
TAGAAAAAGCTTCTTAAAATATAAATCTGCGTTTGAGGAATACAATTAATATTTGCGTCCTAATATTTGACATGTTTGTGGGAAACGGGTACCATTTTACTCTGCAGTGGCTATTTTATCTCACATCAACATTTATATCGTGAGTGCTTGAAGAGCATTCCGACCGTGACCATTGTCGCTTCTTCATAAGCACAAGGCATCTGGTCGTGCATTTACCAAGGGAATATGAACTGAGGTAAACTTGGCTTTCACTTCTAGCAACCGAAGAAAAGCTCTCTCTCTTTCTCTCTATGGTTCTGGTTATGATTTTTCACTGTAAGTATTGTCTTGTATGTGGAGGCGCAATGGCCCAGTGGTTAGGGCAGCGGACTCGTAGTCATAGGATTGCGGTTTCGATACCCAGACCGGGCGTTGTGAGTGTTTATTGAGCGAAAACACCTAAAGCTCCACAAGTCTCCGGCAGGGGATGGTGGCGAATCCTGCTGTACCCTTCCACCACAACTTTCTCTCACTCTTACTTCCTGTTTCTGTTGTGCCTGTAATTCAAGGGGTCAGCCTTGTCACACTGTGTAACGCTGAATATCCCCGAGAACTACGTTAAGGGTACACGTGTCTGTGAAGTGCTCAGTCACTTGCACGTTAATTTCACGAGCAGGCTGTTCCGTTGATCGGATCAACTGGAACCCTCGACGTCGTAAGCGACGGAGTGCCAACAGCAACATTGTCTTGTATAATGGCATGGTTCCCTTGTCATATCAAAATTGTAGCTAAACGCAATTCTAAGGAATACCATGAAACATTGAATATATATTTATAGGTAATATTCCGAAATGACAAAACTTTATATTCTTCAGTAATCATGTTTTATAGAAGTCATAAAAAAACGGAAATGCTATTTACACTAATAACCCAAATGAAAGAATTACAAACCTACAAATAACCGAATTCTCTTCAGCAGAACTATACTAATTCTATTCGCGTTGTTACATTGGCAAAAAGTAAGGTTTTCCAATTATATGATATTGAACATTCTCGTATGTTGCCACAGTCCAACATCCCCTAAGAATCCACGTGTTTTGTGAAGGTTTCAACAACAATCTACACAATTCTGTAAGAGGTGATAATGTTGACTTTACCGCTAACATTTTTCACCCCTTTTTCTTCGTTATACTTTTAGTCTCTTGAAGATCACTGTCATTCCATAACAAGAGACCGCGAAAAGGCAAATTATATGCATTTCCTTATAAAAATAAGTCTTGCCGTTTAGTAAATATTATTCCAGGAATATCTTTAACACAAATGTATTTACATAAGAAGAGTTTTTTTTTTTTTATAAGAATCTCCTAAGAATGTCTAAAACATTAGAGAATGTTAATATATATTTTCTTGAAATAAAATATGCTTTGTTTTCTAATATAAAAGTAAATATCCGGGGTGTGATTCTGGACAGTGTTATGTTCCGCGTTTTAGTTTCGTATCCCAATATCATTTATATCGTATGCCCATGGTCACGAAGAATACATGAGTATGTTTTGCAGCATTTAATTAACATTGATTTTCTATGCTCTTAGTTCAAATCCTGCCGATATCAACATGGGAAATGTATATACTATTGATTTCGTATCAGCTGTACTTAGCGAGCTTAAAGGAAGGAATGTGTGTTTATCTGAATTCACAAAGAGCGTGATGTTTGTATGTACATATGAAAAGAACATATATAAAACATGCTAAAGTCTGTAAGTGATTGCGTACACATATTTATACACACAGAAATGCTGACGCACGTGCATACACGCTTGTGAACACAAACTTTTATTCGGTATTGATGCATGCCAGTTTGTGTACATGTAGTTCCTCGGCTAATTTAATAATGTTTATTTTGATAGCCAAGGAAGTTAATCTTTGCCTAAATGTACTGACGTTTTCTATAAGTTCTCTATGAAATAAGAAGATGTGTGCCCTGTGTACACCCTAATAAATGGCTCATTTCCAGATAAAATATAATTAATTGCTTGTATCGTTTAGGAGATTTTTATCATTTTATTCACGCATACATACCTGCATTCATATGTACACATATTCATATGTAGACGTATTGTTACATGCATACATTTGTACAACTATAAATAAATATACACACATTTGCATATACAAATCTTGCCTAATTTAATTGAGGCTGGAAGCTTGGTTGAATTCCCTCTGTGTGAAAGAGTAGGGGCTTTAGAAGATTTGGAAATGGTTAAAATTGACTATTGGTTTAAAGTCACCTCTTAAACAGAACTGGCATCCAAGCAAGAATTCGCACATTCGCCGGAATACATTTGGCATCAGTGTTGCTGGCTTGAAATATGCTTATTCATCTATAAAATCAAATAATCAATAGTAAAATCTCTAATATTGATTCCTGTGTTTATTTTCTTCTGAATTTTTGGCTAAAAATAACGTTTGTTTGTTTTTAAGTAGAGCGGATTAAATAGATCTTCCCCCTCCCTTGTATTTTGAGTTTACTAAAAAATATTCTGGGTTAACGAATAAACAATCAAAAACAATCATTAAGCCCATTTAGATTTAATTTATAGAACAATTCTGTTTATAAAGCTAATCATGTCGCAGTAAATTAAATTCATTACCATTAGTTATATAAGTCTATTCCTGCGATTCTGGTGAATTGGTTTCAATACGCAGTTGATATGGTTCTATTCGCAGATTAATTAATACATTCAGGAGGAAATATTATTTTCCATTAATTATTTGGTTCCGTGCCTAATTTCGAAATTGTGTTTTGTATCTCTACAAACAGTGCTGCATTGATATCAGTAAATAGCTTGGAGAAATTTTGAAGACTGCATTTTTGTTGCGGCTTTGTTGTTATTTAACCCCAGGTCAAACCTAACGAAGCAAGCTTATAATCAAAACCATTTATTTTTAGATAAATCCGTTTCTTTCTTTTCAGGATTACCGTGCCGCGAACACCCATTGTTTCAGTATTTAAGACAGCAGGGAATTATTTGGCTACTTCACTTATGTTCAGAATCTATTTAAATAGTCCTGCTGGCCAGAAATTTTATTTATCGTACGCTGGGAATGTTAGAGCCATATTGTATACGTTAAACATTAACTGGTGGAGTGTGTTTTAAGGTATAAAACAAAACTATATGCAAAAAGGAAAAACCGTCAGTGTAGTTAAAAGTTTGCTCACGACTACAAGATTTTGATAATAGTTGTGCTATCTGGAAACTGGTGTCTTATTTTGCCAGTGAATTGCCTTTAGATATGTCTCAAACAGAATACGACCGTATATTTTTGTAATTTTTGTTTCTCAATAGAAAAACAGTTAACAGAAAGGTAACGAGAATAACACGGCCAAGAAAGTGTTCAAATATCTGAGAGGATTTATTTCTTTCCCTGACAAAATAAGAAAACAAAATGATTAAATATACATATATATATTTCTTTTATAAGGCGTTGAAACGACGTATTTGTCAATCATAATGAGCAAGATTCATTAATTTTTCATATGTTTTTGAAAGACATTAATTTAGAGAATTTGAGCAGGTGAAGAAGTAAAAATGTTTGAGAGAGACATCAAAATTTAAAACATAAAAGCTATGAAGAAATAAACAAGCTTAAGTGCAGAATAATGAATGAAATGAAAGAAGGAATAAATAAATAAATTGAATAAATCAGTAAAATGCACAAAAATTCTCTGGGTGTGGTTAGAGAGATTAGGAAATCTTTAAACTAGCTTATTGAAACACCTCGTATTTCATTTTTTAACGATTATCTTGTCATAGATCGTATTATGACGAGAAAGAAGAGTAAGCATTAAAAAAAAAAAAAAAGAAATCAAAAACATATGCGATGAAATATTTGCTTCTAAGTCACAAGCTATCTGACAACTTGTCGATTTTGTTTGCGATAAACGAATGAAATACTAACTAGTAGTTTGAGAGTTCATATTTGATGTCAGTGCTTTATGGCTTCTCTCTGTTTGATATGTAATCCACACCCTCGAACACACATTCAGAGATGTCTATATATGGAAATATAAATAAACTTAAAGGAGGGTTTTTTCTTTGTAAGCATGCCTTAAGCTTTGCTTTCAAAAAGTTATATGTTATTTCTAAAAACTACAGATCTGCTTTGAAACAGTTAACCGCTCCAGAGCAAATTTTTTTCTCTATCTAATCACAGTAACATGTACTTCTTTTCCACAAATTAAAGCTATTATTTCATTGTTATATGACACACGCATACACACTACGTATAAGAAGTTGGTCAGCTAAGTATATTCTTTGATTTGTCAAATTTAAACAGGTCCTTATTTCTCGAGTACGACTTTGTCAAATTTCGATAGATTCAGCCATAAAACTTACGCTGTTGCTCTTGAATTGAATGTTTGACAATTAATAGGACGATCAGTCAAGTGTTAGAAGTTATATTAATCCTGAGAGAATGAATGAAAAGCAGAAGGGATTTGAACTTAGTTCATACCGCAACCACAATATGTATGTGTGTATATATATATATATATATATATATATATATATATATATATATATATACATATACATACATATTGATATATGCATATAGACATATATATATATATATATATATATATATATATATATATATATATATACATATACATACATATTGATATATGCATATAGACATATATATATATATATATATATATATACATATACATATACATACATATTGATATATGCATATAGACATATATATATATATATATATATATATATATATATACATATACATACATATTGATATATGCATATAGACATATATATATATATATATATATATATATATATATATATATATATATATATATATATACATACATACATATTGATATATGCATATAGACATACACATTGATATATATATATATATATATATATATATATATATATATATATGCAAAACCGGTGTTGCTTGATATCCGGCCTGGAAACGTAGAAATAAAACAATGGTAGGAGTACGATGTTTTAAAAAGTAAATATTGGTTTCGATAGAATTAAACTCTTCGACGCGGTGCCCCAGCTTGGCCGCATACCAGAGACTGAGAAACTAAAAGATTATTTATCGAAATTATCACATAATTTTAAAGTATGATATAGCTATACCAGTATCATCATTTTGATAGAGTTTAATTTATTGTAATATATCATGAATTTAATATATAATCGATTATTTTGATATCAATGGCTTGTGAACATGAAATACTGGTATTTTAGATCTTTTTTTGTATTTTATTCATTTTTTATTATAACATCCACTCTTAGAATCACATTAGTAATATCATATCAATTTAATGTTTAAATTTATGGTGTATATTGTTAAAGTTTAACTTCAGTTACGAAATAATATTATGCATATAACTGAAGTTAACGTTATTTGCATACGAAATAATTTTGCTGTGATTTCATTATCAAATGTTCGGTATTTTAATAAGTTGTGTAATTAATGAATTATTCAATTATCTGGTATACAATTCAACTGTATTATATATATATATATATATATATATATATATATATATGTTTATATATAACCTAAAAGTTCTGAACATGAAATATAGCAGCATACCAAAAACGTGAGCGGGCAATATTCCTGGAATTGGCGCGCCAAAACGAAGACTTTTGAATTTTACGATTAAGCTGTAATTAGCAGAACCATATGCACGCGCACCCATGGCGGTGGGCAACTATGTATACGATTCTGATAATTACTGTTACGTTACAAATCAGGCTGATGAGGAATAGACAAATGGTAAGAATTTGTTAAATCCGAAACCTGGTTCCTGTTTAATAATGATTTTTTTAGGTGATTTTAAATGTCTTGCCTGCTCACGTTTTTGGTATGCTGCTATATTTCATGTTGAGAACTTTTTAGGTCTTAATAGACACAAGATGTGATCTATTTCTAGCGCATTAATTGTCCACGTTAGTGGTGGACTTTATTTTTTAAAATGTACCTTAATCCCCTGAGATTGCAGATACTATTTATGAATCTCTTTGATTCTTTAAATGTGCTGGCCCCCTGATAATTAATCGATATTAATTAATATATTAATATATGACTAATTACCAGATCTTATAATATGTTTATATATAGATAGATCATGGAGTCACTCATCGTTAGAAGACCATGCAGGTTTGGCAATTTCTTGCCGAATTACCACACATATAATTTTTTTTTATAGTGATCAAATGTTTGTATATAGTTGCACCTTGTGCCACATGCACGATAAGGAAATGATCGCAGAGCAAAGTGAAATAAAGTGATTTGCTCTAGGACACAATTCGAAACCACGATCTCGCAATCGTGAGTACAACACCCTAGCTGCTAAGCCATGTGCTTTACCCCCCCCCCCACCCATATATATATATATATATATATATATATATATATATATATATATATATATATATATATATATATATATATATATATATGGTCGGATGAAATTACATACACAAAGCATGCAACTAGTATTGTATGAGTTTGTGGCTCTGCATAGTATCCACTTTCATCTTCCGTTACTGCTTAATCTGCTAGACCATTCATTAATGATTGGTCGCCAAAGCGATCGTAATGGATAAGAAAGAAACGAGAAGACAACAACTTGTTTCTTGTTATTCTCTCATACTATATCTGTATGCGTGCGTGTGTGTGTGTATGTTATTGTCTCAGACTACAACGTATATATGTATGTGTTTATACGTGAGTGTGTGCGGTGCAGGTTATACGCAATTTAAATGTATTCTCTAATTCCCATAGTTCATGTATCATCAAATTCCACCATCTTCTTCATTGCTTTTATGATCAATGAAATAACTTAACTATCATTTATTTCACCCACTTCAATATTCACAAAGAGCGTCGTAGCTAATTTTATTGTTTCTTTTTCTACTTGTTATGCTTCTTAAGACAAGAATTGTTTTCTTGTACTTTTTGCAAATGCATCACTTAAGAATTCATAGCAGATATCCTCCTTCTCATCCTACTTCTTCTCTTCGTTTCTACTTCATCTTATTATTTTCATTATCATTATTATTATTATCATTATTATTATTATTATTATTATTGTTATTGTTATTGTTATGGCAACGTAATAAATTCTTTGTATTAATACAGCAACATAACATACGGTACTTCTTTTCATTATGAACGCCATTGTTTCGCAATATTATATGACCCTTCATTATAAATAACAACAAAGACTTCACAATAAAGTTGGAATAAACAAAAAAGGGACAACGTGATATTCATTACTATTGTTGTTGTTGTTGTTATTCTGTTTCTTCTTCCTCTTTTCTGTTTATAATAATAATAATAATAATAATGATAATAATAAAAAGTTGTAGTAGTAGTAGTAACAGTAGCAGCAGCAGCAGTAGTAGTAGTAATAGTAGTATTTTTGCTAATGTGTTTGCTGTTGTTTTTAGTTTTGCTAGTATTATAATCACCACCAACATCATTATTACTGTACTACTACTACTACTAGTAGTAATAATAATATCTTGAGGAGGAGGAGGAGGAGCAGGAGGAGGAGATGTCGTGAGATGTTGGTGGTTGAATTTGTGGTTGTGTCCGTGGTGATGGTGGTGATGGTGGTGGTCGTGGTGCTAATGGTGGTCACCTTACTGAGTTATTGACCCAGCCTTATTTATGATTGTTAGACGTAATCATGTTTATTAAATCATAAATATTTATTGGTGTATTTACATAAATTCCGAAGCCATCAACACAGTTCATGAAACAGTGTTTCTCTATTCTGGCTTTTATTTCTGGTGTTTCGTAACAAAGCAAGCAATTCGGTGTATAAATGTGTGCTGTTCTACGATATGTATAGGGGAATGTAAAGATTGAGAGAACGAGAGGGAGAGAGAGATAAAAGGACACAGCCTGAAAGAGACGCGGATAGAGATAGACCATGTAAGAGAAATAGAGAGAGTTCATAAGATTGAAGGAATAGACAATGTAAACGAAACCACCAACTGCAGACTTACTTAAACACAAGTGAATGAGGAATTGTATATAATTTATACATTCTCATATATGTTCAACAGGAACTGTACGTTCTTAGACACTTTCTTTCTTTCTTTTAAAGTCTAGGAGAATTCAACCTTGTTTAAATGAAGCCAATTTATCCTAAAACATCCTATATTTGACAGAAGGAAAAAAAGAGCAAACAATGAAAACACTGTAGCAAATTTAATTAACCTGAAACGTTAATACATACAAGATTACCTCTTAATGTTACAAATCTCAGCATCTCTTACTCAAAGGAATAATACATTCTATCGTATTAATATTATAACTAGCTTCATTCCGCCGAGTTCGACTTTGTCATTCATCTTCCCGAGGTTGATCGAATAAGTATCAGTTGAGGACTAGGGTCGATGTAATCGATTTAGCTCCTTCCTTGATAATTGGTGGCCTTGTGTCAAAATTTGAAATCAGTATTATTAACATTAAAGCGGTAAGCTGGTAGAATCATTAGCACTCTGGACAAATGATTACCGGCATTTCGTCCGCCTAGGTACTCTGAGTTGAAATACAGCCGAGGTCCACTTTGCCTTTCATCTTTTCGGAGTCGATGAAATGTGTACCGGTAAAGTACTGGGGTCAATGCAATAGAATTAACTACTACCTCGAAATTGCTGGCCTTGATCTATAATTCGAAATCAATATTATATACCTAACTTAATTCCGTCGAGGTCGACTTCTTTCATTCGTTCGGAATTAATTAAGTATCTTTTGAGCATTGATGTCGATTTAATCGAATTAGTTCCTCCACCGAAATGCTTAGCTTGTGCCAAAATTCGAAACCTATATTATGCGTAAGTTTTCAATGTCAGCATCGAAGTCCCTGCGCTCCCTCTCGCTCCCTTTCTCTCTCCCATTACCTCTCCCTCTCTCTCTCGCTCTGCATGTATGTATATATATATATATATATATATATATATATATATATATATATATATATATATATATATATACTTGCAAATGGACGCATGCGTTCGATGATATAAGAAAACAAATGATATATAAGCATATGCATGTATATCTACATCTACATGTATATATAGATGTATATTCGGGTACAGGACGTTAGACAAATGAACGGGAGCATAAAAACAAAACGGACTTTGTTTACAGACAACAAAACGAACACATAGGAAAACAAACAAGCCACTTGGAATTATTCCTTCATCAGCTGCCTCTATTCTAAAACTTGGCGTTTCGAAGATAAGGCAGGACGCACTCTTACAATAGTTTCTTCCTGAGTAGGGGATCAGCCCACTAAACAGAGGATTCCAAGGTAGCAAACACAAACCAAGATAGGAAAAATTGGACAGTGAAAACAACATTAAAAAGCCGTACGGCCAAACAGGACTCTGCGCCATGCCACACAAGCAGGAGACCCCAGTCATGAATGTCGGATAATTTCTGCGACCATATCACCCCTAACATCTGGTCATCTAACTCCCCAGACTGCAACCACCTTGACTATTAAGTGTGGGGCGCAGCTGAGCGAAAGATCAGCAAAACTCTTTGTAACACCAAAGATGAACTGAAGGCAAGGATTATGGCAGCATTCAACAATTTATAAAAGGAGTCCAGAGTAGTTGTCGGAGATTCCGAAGTCATCTGGAGGTCATTGTTGAAGCCAATGACGATTTTATTTAATAAATTTATTTTTTAGTATTATAAGATATCGTTATGTAATTTTAGTAAATATATCTGTTAAAATAAGATGTCGGTGTTATTTTCATTTTTGCGTAATTTAGATAACACTTTATTCACCGCACCCGGTATATATATAGTGCAAAAATATAATAAAAATATTAAGTAAAACAATGTAGGTTGTTTTAATTTCAGGAGAATTGGAAGATGTCTTTAACGTGCTCTATAGAAAGGATAGGGGACAAAAAAGAAAGGGAAAGAGAGAAAATAAAAGTGTCTCAGTTAGACGGTCACCGCATACTGGAAATATCTACAGGTTGGTCAAAACCTACAGTTCCTTGGATTATATGCCCGCAGATGATGGGAAAACATGAGGACAAATATCTGTACCAACAACAAAAGTTTAACAGCAGATGTGAATCATTAATGTGAAATAAGCAATGTTAAGCTACTAGCCTTTGTTGATTAGAATTTATACTCAAATGTGCAACGAATTGTAAATGAAAGATGGCCGAGTTATATAAGGAGCTGCAGTGTTTGATGATATCGAATGTACAGTTATAGGTCGTAGTAGCTGGCACATTGCACAGATTTTTTTGCGTTCGTTAGTCGTTGCAATGTATATTGTCACGTCATCTGAATTATGCTTCAGGGTATATTTCTTACAATCATAGACACTTCTGTGTTGAAGTTTACGGTTCAGCCGTTTCGTGATAAGATACTGGACACAATTACACAATTGTAAACGAACTACGTGAGCATTCTTTATGTGTGGATGGTGGATTTGGCAGAAATAGCATCTCAGTCTATTTGGGTCAGAGTAAAATGTAAAGTCAACTGTGATAAATTATCATCACTTAGATTATATATAATTAAAATGACACGCATTTTGCTCACATTTGTTTCATTTCCATGTACATATTTCTGTAAGTCTGTCTTAAATTTATCTCTCACATTTATCTCTGTATAATATGTTTAGAGTGGAGAGGGAGTGTTGAAGTTTGTCCCGACCCCTAATCCACAACAGACTTTTAAATAGGGTACGCATGGTACGCTTTCTCTTTCTCCTTCGCCCTCACTACATACTCATCCTCCTCGTCCTTTTAGTTGTCGTCTCCCTCCCCCTTCTCCTTCTCCTCCTCGTTGTTGTTGCTGTTATTAAGGCGGTGAAACGTTACCACGGTAGAACCGTTAGCACGCCGGTTAAAATATTGACTGGCATTTCGTCCGTCTTTACATTTTGAGTTCAAATTCCGCCAAGGTCGACTTTGCCTTTCATCCTTTCGCGGTCAATAAATTAAGTACAAGTTGAGCAATGGGGTCGATGTAATCGACTTTCTCCATTCTCTAGATTTGCTGGCCTCGTGCCAAAATTAGAAGCCATTATTATTATTATTAGTAGTAGTAGTGGTAAGGCGGCGAACTGGTAGAATTGTTAGCCCGCTGGACCAAATACTTAGCGATACTTCGCCCGTCGTTACGTTCTGAGTTTAAATTCAACCGAGGTCGACTTTGTCTTTCATCCTTTCGGGCTCGATAAATTACCTACCAGTGGAATACCGAGGTGGATGTAATCGACTACTGCTCTCCCTCTAAATTTTAGGCCTTGTGCTAAAATTTGAAACCATTATTATTATTATTATTATCTTGTTATTCTTGAGTTGTTCTTGGTATTATTATTATTATTATTATTATTATTATTGTTGTTTAGTATCACTCTTAAGAGCGGTTGTCAATGTTATACGATTTCCTAACAGACTGTCTCACTTATAGTCGTAAATAAAATTATATAATGAAAATTGTGTGAAGTATATTGAACGTTGACTTTTATGAATTATAGATATTTCTTGAAAGATCAACTGTTTCTTGATGCATTCTATTTGAAAGGACAATTGTTTCAGTAATATAATTCTTCTGGCTTCCGTTCGTTTTATGAATGTTAATACAACCACAGGTGAAGCCTCTAGCATTTCCATTGTAAACGTAATTGAAATACTAGATGTAGGAATATGTTCATAAATGTAACTCTTAATAAATTCATAAGAAGCCTGTTAAAGGCTGGAAATATAATATATGTGCGTTTGAGTGCATTCTTTAAAATTCTTTGGAATATAATTCTTGTTCCTACAATTGAAATGCTAACGTTCCTTCAGAGATTATATATCTCTCTCTCAATCATTTTCTGTTTCTTTTGTCTACCTCTGGTGTTTGAAGAAAAAGGGAGTAACGCATTGTGAAAGCGACACATTCGCTTGTACTTACAGGCTGTGCAATCGGAACGACACTACGACAAATGGTTTCCTAATCTTTGTCTATTCTCTCTACTTCCTTTTTCTCCGCCTCTGTTACCTACTTGCTTACGTAGTTGCCGTCACCACCATCTAAACATAATCGCTATTGTCGTGATAAATATTATCACAAACATTATCCTGACTGTCATAGGCAGCAACGTCTATAACCTCACAATTTTTACACTCCCACTTCTCCAAATTATCTTTTAAAGCGATTTGTATCAGAATAATTAGAGCGTAGCAGGAAATGAGATGAAATATGTAGTTACGTTCCCTTGTATTCTGATTTCGAAACTCGTGGCCTTCTACTTTGGTTTTCTTTTCTCTGGAGTGGATGTGATTAAGACATTTTCAAACACTGGGACGACATGCCGTATCGCATGTCATATTACACGCACCATAGTATCAGCGGCGCACATTCAGGCAAAAAACAAAAAGTGTTTAACGTATTAACGATTGAGGGAGGTCCGACTCCTCATACAGGATAAGGAAAGATTTTTTAAGACTTTTTTCTTGTTTTTGAGAAAATCAGTGAATTTTATACGCCATCGAATACGGTTAATCTATCTTATCCTTTCTTTTATGTCTCATTATTTCTTTCATTCAACTAATCACGCAGTTCAACATTCACTTCATTTTTCAGTTCTGATGGCTGGCCAGTTTCACCTTCATATTACGATGTCGGTATAAATGAAAACTCGGTGATATGCAGGGGCCATTAAAACGGTGTTTCATCATATCTCACTATAATAAAGTTGTCTAACAACACAATTATTGTCAACGGATTCAAGAAAATCAACAAAGCCCACACCATATTACTATTATTATCCATACTGGTGATACAACGAGCTAGCATGCTGTGCAGAAATGCTTCGTAGCATTTCGTCCGCCTTTACGTTTTGCGTTCAAATTCCATCGAAGTCGACTTTGCTTTTCGTAACTTCGGGGTCGATAAAATGAGTGCCAGTTAAGCACTGTGGTTGATGTAATCGACTAACCACTTCATCCTAAACTGTTGGCCTTCAGCCAAAATTTGAAACCGTTATTATCTGTACTGGGAATGGCGGCGAAATGACAGAATCTGAAGCATTCTGAACAAAATTGTTAGCGCCAGTTCTTCTTACGCTTTACGTTCTGAGTTCAAATTCTGCCTAGGTCATCCTAGCATTGCTTGACAACCGAG
>NC_142948.1:12959943-12964943 GCF_046866305.1 Octopus bimaculoides | reverse complement strand
GGACTGTGAGGAAGATGCATTACAACTGCCGCCCCGACCCACAGAGCTTTGAATTTAGTAGTTGTGGGCGTTGTTTAACTATAGATCTAAACCGGGTTCCGTATGGGGCTTGGGACTCCTTATAAAATTTTCTCAAGAATTTTGTACAATAAATTTCTTACACTTATACAATACCAAAAAATATTCTAACTTTTTAATAGAATTCCTAACAATATTTAATTAGAAAAATACAGTAGAATTGTATCTTTTTTTTTCAAACTTACATAGGTGTAGCGTACGGTAAGAAGGCTACCTTCCCAACCGCATGGTTCTGGGTTCAGTCCCGCCGCGTGGAACGGTGGGCAAGTACCTTCTACTATAACCTTGGGTCGACCAAAGCTTTGTGAGTGGATTAGGTATATATATATATATATATATATATATATATATATATATATATATATATATATATATCTGTGAATTTATATGTGTGTGTGTGTATATATATATATATATATATATATATATATATATATATACATAAGAATTTAAGGATTGGAGAAAGTATGCAATCATAACTTGCGTTTTCTCCAATCCTTAAATTCTTAAATATACTCAAATACCCAAAATTTCAAGGAGTTCCTGCCTTAAAAACAGGAACTAAACCAGTTATTTTGTGTTCTTTGCTACATTGGTTTCTATTAACCCATTTATTCTATCAGAAGAATTTTTATTCATTAAGATAGAAGAAATACACATAATTATATATATATAAGAGAAAGAAAGAAAGAGATATACCTATACATGTATTATGTATGTATACTGTTATGTGTCTGTGTCTGTTTGTCTCCCACCACGGTTTGACACTCGGTGTTAGTGCGTTTATGTCCACGTAACTTAGCATATGGTTGGGAAATTCTATTCTTGATGAACTTCGTAAAGAAGTTTTATCCAGGCATCTTCTAACATTTACTTGTTTCCACCATGAGACTGCGGCCATTGCTGGGGAACAGCATTGTCCGCTCCTTTTTCCTTTACTTATACATCAGTAACTGCGTTACACCGTATATCTTTTGGTTATTTGGATGCCAGTTATGGTAGGTCGTGCAGTCATTTATAAGCTCCGTTTCTGAAGCAACGGGAAGTACATATTAATAGATTATTTAACGTTCATATGTAGCGTAGGGAGGCACAAGAAGAAGACGGAGGATAAGAAGTGGTAGTGGTAGTGGAGTGGGGGATGGGCTGCAGTAGCAACAGCTGTGCGATTTGTTGTCCTAGTTCTAAACTCTATTTTACCTTAAGGTCATCTACAAATGCATGCATTCCGCCCGTGACAAGCCCATATATTTTCTTATTATAGTTTTCAAGATGCTACCATGGGATTTGAAGGCCAGTTAGTGCGTTATTTGTATCGAGCCGTGCAGACACGGAAAGGATCTCTGACTAGCTCAAGTACTGGAAGTCATCAAACAAAATTCGTATACTGTAAAATTGTATAGTTACGTACATACATACATACATATAATATATGTGTGTGTGTGTGTGTGTGTATCTATACACATTTATATACAAATATATATATTTTTATATACAAAGATATATATGCGTGTAAGTGTGTGTGTATATATATTTATATATATGTATATACACGCATGTGTGTGTATTTCTCTCTTTCTCTCTCTCTCTCTCTCTCTCTCTCTCTCTCTTTCTATATATATATATATATATATATATATATATATATATATATGCGTGTATGTGTATGCATATATGTATGTATGTATATTTAAGAATATATATGCGTGTATGTGTATGCATATATGTATGTATGTGTGTGTGTGTTTGTGTGCGCGCGTGCGTTTCTGTGTGTGTGTGTGTGTGTGTGTGTGTAGATATTTGAGTATTTCGTTTAATACGTCTACGTAGTTCCATTGCAGCAAATCTCAGATATCATTTATCATAATAATGCGATTATTCAATGTTGATCTCTTTTAGATTTATTGCTATTCATTTCCATCACGAATGCCTTTAGGGAAAACAAAGTTAAACAGTTCGGAAGCAGATTTTACCCCTCATCCTCAACCATCCCCTCAAATTGTGGCCTTATGCCCAAATAAGAAGTCAAAATTCATATCTATATAAGCAGAGCGGTTGAATGTGGTTGAAAATCTGGAGAAATCTAATAATTGCATTCTATGGTTGTGAGAATTTTGTGTTTTCTCCGTTTATATCTGGTCAGTATTGACGTCGACTGCGATAGTTAATTTAATACAACTTAGGCCTCCATACTTACACATATTTTCTATACGTATATATATATATATATATATATATACATATGTATTAGATAGATAGATAGATAGATAGATAAGTATGCATACACACACACGAGCAAGTGCAATGATATTCATATACATATATGTAGTTAGAAATGAATATGTGTGTGTGTGTGTATATATATATTTATATATATGTATATATATGAGAGAGAGAGAGAGAGAGAGAGTACTTTTTCGAGAAATATCTTGAATATTTTCTTCAATATTTCAGCAAATGATACAAATATTTCTCCCTTTGCCCTCAGCTTCTTATTCACTGCGTTCTTGAAAGCATTGAGTTGAGCTTGTTCATACAATAAAACAGCCAACTAACCGCTGCCAAAAATATGGGTAACCAATATAAATGATGTACCCCTTTGACAGCAGGTTTGGTTTCACATGCTCTATCTACAATTCGAAATAATATCGCAGAGCAGCAAAACGCGGGTGCTACAAGCACAGTCGCAGTAATTACGCGTATCTTCGACCGTTCAGTCTTAAATCAGTACCGTATTTGTATAGCTTAACCTAATCCGTATGTACCACCTTCCAGAAAACTGTCGGACTAGTTTTCCTGCTCATTCTATATACTATCGTGTTAAAAAGTGCATCAAAATGAGAGCTCAGTTGCTTCTGGTCGACATTCTGAATCTTCATGAGAACCTCGTCATTCATACCAACCTCTAACTCTTTGTAAACAAGGCATGAATTAAGGCCTAAACTTCTTTTCTGCCAAAAGTATCGAGGAAAGTGTGAACCTGAAACAATCTTACCTAATAGTGGTTTCAAACTTTGGCACAAGGCCAGCAATGTCAGAGGATGTATTTGTCGATTTCGGCAATCTGAGTGTTCAACTGGTACTCTACGACCCAGAAATGAAAGATGGCAAATCGACCACAGCGGAAGTTGACTTCAGAATGTAGTGTACCAGAAGAAATTCTGCAAAGCATTTTTGTTCGATGTTTTAAACTATTTGCCAGCTTCCCGTTTTCCATGTAAAAAAAAAATAGGTGAAAATTGTTCAAACAATAATAACAGGTGTAATACAGAAGTTTCACATTTGATAAAGATATTTTTTTCAACTTTGATGCATAAATAATGATGTTTCTTTATGCCGATAGTGTCCATTTGTCTAAATTTTTTTTTCCGATTATATTCAATAGGAAAGGTTACTAGAAGCGTAACGTTGGAATATATTTCATTATTTTAAAAACATTGATTAGGTTTCTTTACTTCTTTCCATGGTTAAAATTGTTGTATACGTAACAAATAATTGTATTGCAGCATGGGAATATTTTGATTATGCCTATGACCTCATTCTTTAGTTAATGTTCTAAAGCTTAACAATCAAAACCCGCGTCCTGACAAAAACGCAATAATACTACAGAAGTTAGCGTAATAAAAAAGTAAGGAAAGTACATTTAACATACCGAAGCTTCCTCTCCAAACCTCATGTAGATAAGCCATGTTTACAGCAACGCTTGACACGTGGAGAAAACTATATGAGGCTAACGAGAGTGGGATTTAAAATACCAGTGACGCAAATAGAGAGAAATTGATTAGTTTAATAAGAAAAGAAAATGACATTTTCTTTTCATTGAAGTAAACAAAATTCTGCTGACAAGAAACTATTCTAAAAGAAAACAGAGAGAGAGAGAGAGAATCTAGAAACTAACACTTTTTTTGCTTTAAAAGGAAATTCTTGGAAACGTTTTTAAAAAATATATTAGAAAAACAAACGGGTATGAAAGAAGTTTATTAAAGAAGAAAATATAGAAAAGAAACTGTTGGTAATGTCACGTAAGACTCGACAGAAAGGAAATACATGCGAGCGAATGTTAACATTAGCTCTACGCTTTCAGCTAAGATGCAGAAGGTCAATTTTTAGGTGAAAAATACCAATACTAAAATGTAATATAAAAAAAAAAAAAATAGAAAACAAACGCTATTATGAAGCACTGACTATCCTGTCTATGCAATGAGATGTTTCACCACATGTACAATTACTGCTTGCTCAGTTCTTTCGAATGTGAGAATATTCTCACTCACAATCTACTTAGAATTAATGTCCAGTAAAAATAAAACATTTCGAAGTGAAAACGGATAAGAATATCCGTATATCTTATCCATTTAAGAAAACGATAGGATGTAAACGTTAATATGACACTAAATGACAAAGATGCAGCCATATTCATTTGCGCCATATCTGCACAGATGAGCACAGGACATAATTAGCAAAAATTGAAACTCAGAAAGTAGGAACGAAAAAAAAAGTACAGGGATCTTGAAACTGAACTAATACGACGGACATAAAACTGAATACAGGTCGGTTACGAAGACAAAGGTTTCATAGGATCCGATCAACGGAACAGACTGCTCGTAAAATTAGCCTGAGAGTGGTTGAGCATGCCACAGGACAAATGCAGCGTTAACGTAGTACTCAGGGAGACTCAGCATGAAGCAGGATATGAAATAGCTGGTCCTTTGAAATAAAGGTGGCACTCATTTCTGCGAGTTGAGTGGACTGCAGCATCATAAAATAAAGTGTATTGCTCAACGACACAACACGCCGGTATGTATCGAACCCACGACTATACGATCTTGAGCCGAATACTCTAAAGTCAGCCACGCGTCTTCACAGTACTCATAATAACTGGAGAATTGAAGCATCACATACGATTTACAAAAACGTATACGAAA
>NC_142948.1:12904943-12957443 GCF_046866305.1 Octopus bimaculoides | reverse complement strand
CCTTCACTCTCTTCTTCTCTCTCTTCCTCTCTCTCTCTCTTTCTCTCTCTCTCTCTCTCTCTCTCTCTCTCTCTCTCCCACCTCTCTCTCTTTCTCCATCTCTGTCTGCTATCTCCAATTGCCACTTTATTTTTTAGCCTAGGTTTCATACAGTGTAGTATGTATATATACAGCTGTTTCTCGCATGACGTATAGACAATGATAATTATTACAATTTTCCCGTCGTTTTTTTTTTCTTTCTTTCTAATGCACTCTGTGTTGCTTATACATTTTTGCTCTTTTCTTGCCGAGTTCATTCGTTCTTTATTTATTTATATTTTTTTTCTTCATTTCAGTTCCATTTTAGAATAGGAAGCTACAATAAATTTCATCACATAGAAATACATTCAACTTTCTGTTTTAATCATTCGGTCACTCAATAACATTTTCACCTCAGCAATTCTACAGTGAAACTTATCGATTTATTTCGAAAACATCTATTCTCAATTCTACACACACACACACAGATGTGTATATGTATGTCTTCGTGGGGGTGAGTTTGTCAGTATATATGTATATATATATACACACAAGCAGCTCTTTATATATGTATGTATGTATGTATTCATATGTGTGTGTGTATCTGTATGTGCGCATGCACGTGTGTACGTGTAGGTATATATCAAAAGTTTACGCCATGTGATCTCTATGTTCGCTTATTGTTACGGGTTACTTTTCATGTTTCCATTTCTGATTTGTTTTTGTAATATTTTCTTTTGTGTTACTTGGAGATTAAAACAGAAAGTGTGAATAGAACACACACACACACGCTTACGCACACGCACACGCACACGCGCGTGTATGTATGTATATATGTATGTATGTACTTAAACCCATTTCTTTTGCGCCCATTTATGAGTTACACGTGTATTTGTTTCTACGTCTCCGTATTTGAATATGTACGTACTACTCTGCCAGAGTGAACGTATGTTTCTAATATGTGCCAGTATGTACGTACGTATACACGCACATATGCATTCATAAACAGACACACTCTTGGACATATATATATATATATATATATATATATATATATATATATATATATATGGGTGGGTGCGTATGCATGTGGGAATTTGAATGTGTGCTCATATATCTTTCCAGCTGACTAATTCAACTTCGGTAACCAACAACAAGATAACGCCTTTGAATTAGCACAAAGAAAATTATCGTAACAAACGTACAAATGAGTGAATGAATGAATAAACAAACAAATAAATAGATAAATTTCGCTATTCTACATTAAGAACATGAACACTAACGAATAGAAAAACAAGACTATCAGAAACAACTATTAGTGAAGAAACTAAGAATAAAAAACTGTTACTAAAAATATGTATTTTGTAGAGTAGTGCACAAGCGTCCTACCATGTCCTCAAACGTTTTCCAAAATCATTAGTATCCATTTGTTCATAAGCACCATTCAAATGTTTTGATTGCTGGTATTTGCAATACTTAAGGCGGCTAGCTGGCAGGATCGTTAGCACGCCAGGCAAAACGCTTAACGGTAATTCATTTATCTCTACGTTCTGACCTCATATGCCACCGAGATCGACTTTTCCTTTCACCCTTTCGCGGTCGATCAAATAAGTACCAGTTGAACACTGGGGTCGATGTAATTGGCTTAGGCCCATCCCCCGAAACTGCTAGCATTGTGCCGAAATTTGGAACCATTATTTGCAATATTCATCTTGTGGGTGCCCCGTTTAAACCCTATCATGTGTTCGTAATTTAACAGAAATCACTAATAACACTTGACTCGTAAGCAACCTAGACGTGTGATATCCCTATGGCCGGTTTTACAGAGACATTGTTTTCATACTGGGCCCCACGCTCAGAGAGATTTTTTCATACTGGGTCCCACGCCAAGAGAGGGCCCGCGCTAAAAGAAGACCTCACGCTCATGCTCGACTGAAGGATGAGATTGTGAGTAATGGTAGAACCTCACACCCTCAACACCTTTTGGATGAGACGGGTGTACTTCAAGAAGCATAAAACAAGAATTACAGTTTTTGTGGAGTAGAGAGCCACACTTATAATTCTCTAATTGGTCCCCACACTTGCTAGAGCCGGCGCTGGCTATCACTAGCAACACTAAAGTAGCTTGCAAATGAATGTTAATCTTTGTAAATGTGCATTTGTATTAAAGTGATGTTGGGACAATGTAACTTGGAAGAGTCATTGCGAATACCCAGATGGGAGAATTGATCAGTAGAGTAAGTGGAATCCAGTGAAGTTTGTTGGCTGAAGATTAGATTTGGATAATAAGTGAAGGTTTAAATAATTTTAATCGTGTGAGGGATAGGATATGCACTTTGCGAAAGGTGGCATCGATGTTTTCTTTACCATTGCCTATTTCCAGCTGTTTTTATAATACTGAGCCCATCTGAAAATTTGCCGTTCTATCGTTGATTTAAAATTTGTTCAGTATACATACCTGCATACATATTTACACGCACACACACACGCATACATATAGGCTATGTACAGGCTGAATTGCTTCATTGCTCTACCAGTTTCGCGCTAGTTTGTCTGTCATGGTCGCATTTATTACATTTTTTTTTTTTTTTACCTTATAAACTGCGATGACTACAGCTTCTGTTCGAGACTCTCATCCTGGTTCGTCTGAAATGTTAACAACTAACTTTGCATACAGAAATATACATACCCACTTAGAGATATATAAATACATACATACATATGTGTGTGTGTTTACGTATAGATGTACGTGTGTTTGTATATATGTATATACAGAGAGAGGGGAGAAAGAGTGACTCTTCTGTACTTCCATATGGGAGCGATCATATATATATATATATAGATATATGAAGAAAACTCTGATCACATGCTGGTGTGCAATGTTTCTGTATTGTACTGTTGATGTATAACATCTTTTACCTCTTGTATATACAATGTTAAGCTCGTCTAGCCACAGTGATTTGCTATGACTGTATATAAGTATGTTTGTGCGTATGCATGTACGTACATATATATGGTTGTGTGTGTGTTTTTTTACAGTGTGTTTGTGTATCTTTTTTTGTTCTCTCGTAAATAACCGCGTATATTTACATGTCTACATATTGTATTTTTAATCATAACAAGAAGCTACACTCATGATATTTTGACATTTCGTGTGACAGTTCATGATAAAATTGTAATATTTATTCAATCACCTCTCGGAAATTAAAGCTATTCGTATCTTAAAAACAAGCTATTTTGCATCCTGGCCACGCTAAATGTTAAATGTCATTGAACATAACGTTACAAAACCTGTCTCGGTCTTAAACTTTGTCAACTATTTACTAAATAACATTTGCTCCCCAACTTTTAAAGTGTCGTATTTAGTTCTACGTCTCATAGTTCCTTTATGTGAAAATGTTACATACTCAAACAAAACTTCTCATGGTTTGATTTCATTGCACCATATGAAACTATCTGATATTCCTTCTTGAACCATATTTACGTTACGATCTAACATTATTGCTAATATCATTTCTAGAAAATTAGATAGACGTAAATTTATTTGAAGTAGAGTCTTCTTTAATAAGCCGTAATAACGGTGAATACAGTAATGTGCAGAGATTATTATTCTGTCTTCCGTTTTATTTTAATACGTAGATATAGAACGTGTGGATAGATTGTTTAAATCTTATTAGTTTGTGTACACATAAGGCGGCGAGCAAGCAGAATCGCTTGCACACCGGACAAAATGTTCGGCACCATTTATCCACCTTTAAATTCGTAGTTTATATGCCGCCCTGATGGACTTTTCTTTTTATTATCTTGGGGTCGATAGCATGAATGCCATCTGAGAACTGTAGTTGATGTCGTAGATTAGGTCCCCGCCTAACAAATGTTTCAGGCCTTGTACCTGTAAGAGAAAGGATTGCATGTGCTATAAGGCACAAGGCCGGCAAATTCGCAGTGTGAGAGTAAGTCGCTTACATCAAACCCAGTATTCAACTGGTACATATTTTATGAATCCCTAAATGATGAAAGGCAAGTCAACCTCGGCGGCATTTTAATTTGAAAGTCGGACGAAAAGCCGCTATACATTTTGTCCGGCATACAAACGACTGTCAGATCACCTGATGGATGTATAGATGATGGGATGGATGGATGCTTAATATTTGGCGATGCTGCTAGTGTGTATTCATTGGACAATTGACTCCATCAAACATAAGGAATTGGATCCAGGTAACTGTGTCCTAAAAAAAGTGATGGGATACAAGGAAACTGTAAAGTAACTGGCGACTGGATGATGTGAAAATTATTTACTCTCCTTTGGTATTGATTTCTTCTTCCCCGCTTACTTTAAAACCAACGGTTATATACAGGTGATTGTGTGTGTGTGTGTGTGTGTGTGTGTGTGTGTGAGAGAGAGTGTGCGTGCGCACCTAGTGTGAAGCTGGGTAGATGGGCGAATCTTTGGAATGATAGGCGGATGGATGTATGTTTGTATACATTAATGTATATACGTACATGTGTTTTAATGACAGAAAAAAACAATTAAAGGTATCTAAATCGTAATGAAAATCTTGAAAAAAAATGGAATTATTCCCCAAAGAGATGATAGAGAAAATGTTTGGTTAATTTCTCTCCTGGATTCATTTTCAAGATGGTTAAACAATACTTTATTTCAAATGGTTTGACCGGATTAACATTTTAATATCGATTAACATGCTGACGTCAGCCGGATATTCTGAAGCTAATATAATATCAAATAGGAAAAAAATAAAGTAGCTGATTAAAATACATGATATTACAGAATGTAGAGAAAAAAACTATCTCTTATAATTATCGTTGTGAAATCAAGCCGTCATTACCATCAACAATTACGGTATACTTGACTGAACACATTAAGTTTCGCTTGGAATGCGTAAGCATAAACGCCCCATTTTTAATTTATAAAATGAAAGAGAAAACCTGAAAGAAGTGGAAAATTTGAGAGAGTTCCACATGTTTGTAAGTAGATCGATCGATTGATAGATAGATAGATATATCTATAGAATGATAGATCGATAGATAGATTAGTAGTTAGATAGATAGATAGATAGATAGATAGATAGATAGATTATTAGTTAACTAGCTAGCTAGATAGATACACACATACATACATACATAGATACATACATTCATAGGTAGAGAGAGTGATATGCGAGACGGGTAGATAGGTAGATAAATAGATAGACCTTAGAGAAGTAAAGACAAAGATAGACAGAAAGGTAGACTGATAGATAGATCTTAAGGGAGAAGTAAAGACAAAGATAGACTGATCGATGGAAATACAGATAGAGAGATCTTAAGAGAGAAATAGAGAGGAAGATAAATCAAGATATTGCTCAGTCGACTCTGAATTCCAAAGCATCAAAAGAGAAAAATCATATCAACATATTCTATAAGATGTGGTAAGGTCAAATATGTCATCCACTTTCAAACATAACATTGAGTGACACAGCTCATATATATCATGTTGATTTCTCAAAGATAGCAAGTCATGAATTGACTATATTACAACTATTTACAGAATAACTATATATAACACAACTATGTGATAAATATCACATAAAAGCAAAGAGCGTTCTCTTCGTCATATCGTTTTCTCTCTTCGCCCCGTTCTCAACCTGTGTCTTTCCCTCTTGCTCTCACTTTTTCGCTCAAACTATAATATATGATCGATAAGCTCAAAAGCTATAGCACCCAGATCCAACATATACGGTATCTATGGAAATCTATTGACGGAAGGAATGTTCTCTGCCATATAATTCATAATAAATATCGATTACCTCTTACTTAAGCACAAGACCACGTATTCTTGTGAATATTAACAATATGGCTGAAAGAAAATATCTCAGGGACTTCTTCTGCACACTAGACACACATGAGTTACTGTGTGATATATGTAACATACAGACCTGAAAAACACACTAGCGTACAGAAATTACGTTTTGCTGAAGATGTGCAATAATTTAAAGATATTAGTATTGCTTTCAGCTGTTGACTTAAAAGTTCAGTATCACTTTAATTTCAATTGACTCTACAGAAATTTTGATTGAATCTTGAAGTAGATTTCTCACTTGTTCGTTGATGATGGATTCGAAAGACTTTGGAAACATGGCCATTGTCGGGATAATCTAAGCTGTTAATAATTTTACTCACTCACACACATGTTCTTATGTGTTGATGTGTGCGTGTCTATATTTCTGTATCTGAAAACCATAGTTATTGCAAATTATCACTTATACATTTACTAATATAACTATATACATCAGTAAATTATTTGTATAAATCTGAAATTACACAGGAGGATATATATATGTTCCGAAGAAGATATGACATCTGCAAATCATGGAACGTAATTGGAATATGAATCTGGATAACCTTATTATTATAACGTGGATCGAATTCGACAGGCTAACCAATTTTTAAATTTGATAATCTTCGCTTAACGGCGCTTCGCATGGGAGTGAAACGAAGAACTTTCTACTGAGGCCAAATCTGCGCATAAGTGAGGGAACTTCATGCACATATCTATCTATCTATCTATTTATCTCTCTCACACACTCTCTCTGTCTCTCTCTCAATATATATATATATATATATATATATATATATATATATATAGATATGCAGGGCAGGGAATCATCAATTAGTAATAAAATTAATAATTAACAATTCTGCCGGGTAGCTCAGTATGAAAAAAACCTTCTTCGGTAAAAAATTTATAATCATAAATATATAGGGATTGACAGTAACCTGCTTCTCCAATAAATATATAGGGATTGACAGTATGTTGGAGAAGCAGGTTACTGTCAATCCCTATATATTTATGATTATATATATATATATATATATATAATAAGAGGGAGAGAGATATACGTGCGTATTTCCTTCTCCTGATTTTCTTGTTTATTTCCGCCGCATTTTTGCCGCCTGCTCTTCATAATCGCATCAAATAAATTTGAAGTATCCTGGAAGAAAAAGTAGTTTAGGGCAACCCTCGGAAAGCAAATGCAAATAGAACAAGAGCTTACTTTCAAAATCCTACACTTCTTCGATAATACTTAATCCTATTTCCTTAACATTTTTCTAGTTACTGTGCCTCAAATGAGTTTCTCAGATCTTGCGACTTATAGGATTATGCTGCGAAAATGCCTTGATCATCGTATATTTGGAAATGGTTGAAGTAAACCAACGCTCAGTACATAAGGGCGAGTGTTACTTATGGAACTGTGTCTCACCCCATCACAGATCTATAAACTAGAGTCTACCTGATCATTGCTCTCTTCCAATAAGCAATAACAATACATTTTTGTTAAACATGGAAAGTTCAATAAAGATACTGAAGAATATGTATTTTTTTGGCTGAACAACGTTGATGAAATGATAAGACTTTGGTTTTCCATTCAACAGTATTGTCATTATACAGTCCTCATCAGGTAGTGATTACGATTCCCGGACTGGGCTGTGTGTTGTGTTCTTGAGCAAGGCAATTTATTTCACGTTGCTCCAGTTCATTCGGCTGCAGAAAAGAGTTGTATAGGCCTTTGCCTTTCCGTTGGAAAACATCAGTGGCATGGAGAGGGGAGGCTGATATGCATAGGCAACTGCAGGTTTTCCATAAACCACCTTGCCCGGACTTGTTCCTTGAAGGGTAATTTTTTGGCTGCATTCCTATGGTAATTCATGACCGAAGTGGGACTTTACTCTTTACATATGCCTCTTACTTATGGCACTGTGTTTCACCCCAGCACAGGTCTATAAACTAAAAGCCCCCTGATGAGTGCTCTCTTTCCAAAGCAATAAAAATACATTTTTGTTAACCATAGAATGTTCAATAAAGATGCTGAGGAATACGTGTTCTTTTGGCTGAACAGCGTTGATGGAATGATAAGATTTTGGTTTGCCATTCAACAATATTGTCATTATACAGCCCTCATGATGAAATAAAATATGGAGAATACATAAGCCATATCGGTAGCACGTGAAATATTAAAGATACTGACACTAGATTAGACTACGACAAGCGAAAATGGAAGATTAGAGTATATTATGGACAAAACAACAGATATAACAAGTAGATAATACAAATAAAAAATACAAAATATAGAACTAACGCATAAATAAATACCAAAAATTATAAATTATGATAAGTTATTGTGAAAAAAAATTCTCTTAAGCTGCGAATATTCTGGGTTTTAGTGCCGAGGCTAACGGTCGCATGAGGTTAAGCAGATAATAGAGTAAGGAAAATTGAGTTGGAAAGAAAATTTTAAAAGACATTTTTTTTTATTTTTTATGATTAGTATTTTTTGTGCGTGTTTACAGTATATATTGCCGAGAGATCGGTGGCATAACGAAAGTAATACTGTTGCGGCATAATCGGCAGTTATGGGAAGCGCATAGCAGTTAAGGAAATAATAGATTAAGAGTTATAACTAGAAATCCCATTGCCGAAGCATGGAGGACTCTAAATGACTGAAAGACATTAAAGAGAAAGTTATATGCACATATACATACATACATTCATGTATATATATATATATATATATACACACATATATGCGTACGTCTTTATATAGTTACGTATATAAATGTATATGTGTGTGTATATATATATATATATATATATATATATATATAATATACACACACACATACACACACATATATATGCTTACGTCGTTATATATTTACGTATATAAATATATATGTATATATATGTGTGTGTTTGCATGTATGTGTATATATATATATGTGTCTGTATGTATATATGTATGTATGCATGTATACATAACCATACCTATTTCTATACTAATGCAAATCGTTATATGTAGATATATGCATGCGCGCATGTGTATGTAAACGCTATCATATTAATCGAAACACTATCATATTAAATTCTTGAGCTCGCCTTAATTTATCTTCATATCAGTAGAAGAAAGGAAAACATGAATGAAAAGAGAGAAGGAAAGGAAAGTTGAAAATATAGAAATTGTTAGTGACGCTTCTTTGCCGTTTCCCTGGTTATGCCTTATTGTATCTCTATCCTTTCATTTATAAGATGTTAAAAGTAAGAAAATGTTTCCAGATAATTAATACTATCACACAAACATAAACAAACTTCTATACTTACACGACCGCATAGTATTTGATAGGGAAGAATTGCTACGTTAGTGATGAACCCGCGCATATCTGGCTTTTAAGATTTGAAACACAAGGTATGCAAAGGAGTTTGTTCACTGACCCAAACAGCTATTTACAACCTAATCTAAATGGAATCTATAATTCATATAATTCAGTAATGATGTTTTCGACACATTCACGGATATGGAAACAGTATGTCTTCACTTAATCTGAAGTGTGGGAATTGGAAATGGGGAATATACATACATACACAAACACACACACACACATATATAATAACATACATATATACATACATACATACACACAAACATATATATATATATATATGTATCGTATCAGGTCAAATATGGCCCTAGGACACTTACCCCTCCCTCGCTAGAACAATTCCCCCCGACAACTACGACCCTCTAGGACAATTACTTCACTTGGTTAATTACCCCCTCTCCAGTTTTAAATCATCATCTGTTGTCCTCAGGTGTAATTGTCCATGGGGAGGGGGGAATTTCCTAGACTCATATATATATATATATATATATATATATATATATGTACATAAACGCGTATGCATATATATATCTACACACTCATACACACATATATATATATATATTTATATATATATATATATATATATATATATATATATATATATATATATATATATATACACATACAGGGGTTGGACAAGATAATGGAAACACCTTAAAATGGTGGAAGATATTGACTCTTACATTGTTTTTATAAAATGCACCATAAATGTTCAATACCATTGAAATCTGGAGACTGTAGTGACCAGATAAGATGTTCAACTTCACTAGAATGTTCTTCCTTCCATTCAGTAACAACTTTAGCTGTGTGAATTGGTGCATTATCATCCTGAATGATTTCGTTTCCCTCTGGAAACAGATCCGATCAGATAAAATGATTAAATAAACTTGACTATTAATTCTGTCATGAAGGGAAAACATTGGGCCGGCGTATTCCCAAGATATAGCAACCTCCAGATCATAACAGAATAACAGTTGGAAGAAGGCAGGTTGGGTCAAATGCTTCTTTTGTCTGTCTCCACGCGTATACTCGGCCGGTGGTCGGAAATAAGGTAAAGGATGACTCATCCGAGCAAATAGCATTCTTCCATTGCTCTAGGAACCAATTCTGCAGGTTTTTACTCCACTCTAAACGCTTTGCAACGTTTGGTTTTGAAAGTAGTGGTTTCTGATTGCAGCCCACCCGTGAAATCCGACTTTGTGCAGCTCCCGGCGAACAGTTTTTGTGGAAAGTAGGTTCTCGAAGTGGTCATTATGCTCTGCAGTAATTTTGGGTTTTTCCCTCTTTCTCAAAGGCTGTCATTACTTTCGAGACATTACTTCTTGCTACACCAAGCATTTCGGCTGTTTTCATTACGCTAGCGCGTGCCATGTGGGTGCTGAAAATTATGACCTCTTTGAGAGTCCGATAGATCTGTCATTTTAATGAATTTTAATTACCTTTTTCTGATATCTGAAAAGAAACAGCAATTTTTGCAAAACATATTAAGCAACAGTAATATTAAATAAGAAAAAAATCATTAAAATAAACTAGCTTTTGACGGTTTTATAGATATTTCAAAATTATGATGCTATGATGCTCAGTGTTTCCGTTATTTTGTCCAATCCCTGAATGTGTGAGTGTGTATATATATATATATATATATATATATATATAAATAAAACAGAGTTGTGTGTGTAATCGCTTTTCACGTGAAATCGACTTCACCAAATGCTTCCATACTTGTGATGCGTGAATAATTTGACCTCGGATAAATCTTAGGCTCTTCATTTGATTTTTTTAATTAAAAATAAATAATATTGCTTAATATTTAAGATTCACTTCTTTAAAAAGGTTCCTCAATGTCAACTTCCGGTATTGACGTAACAACGGCAAAAAAAGCTTCACTCTCTATTTTGTGTGTGAGTGTGTGTGTTCGTGTGTATGAGAGAGAGAGAGAGAGTAAATACTACATACACACCGCTCTCTCACTCTGTCTCACACACATACACACGCACACCCCTTCACTCACTCACACTCTGTCTCTTACAAACACACACATACATAAATGTATACAAACATATTTACAAAGACACACGTGTGTATGCGCGCGCGTGCGTGTTTGTAAGAGACAGTGTGAGTGAGTCAAGGGCTCTGTTGTCATATGCATACATCCAAAGATGTATGTATATTTATGCATGTACGTATACATGACAACAAACCTCTCTCTCACACTCACACTCTGTCTCTTACTAACACACACATACATAAATGTATACAAACATATTTACAAAGACACACGTATGTATGCGCGCGCGCGTGGGAGGGGGGTTCCACAATAGCCATTTATTTCAATTACTCTTGTGAGGATATTCACGTAAATCATTTCTTTCATTTAATCCCCATTTACATTTTCGTAAAAGTTTCCATGTACCAATGAGGCTTATTGGCACATCTTCAATTTTCCCCATTCATGAGAGGCGCCCAGCCATCATTCATCTGAGAGTCCATCTACAGAATGTCCTCAAATTTCTATACAGCATATTCTGCCTTTTTTTCTTCAAGTATATAAGCAATAATTTCATTCCCGAGCAACGCCGGGTGATCTGCTAGTATTAAATATTTTTGTCTTTGTATGTATATTTCCTTTTGTGGACTTTTACACTTTCGTTTTTGACGAAGATCTATGCTCGAACTGTCAAAATCCTTCTCTTTTTAACGAGCATCAAACTTGCACCTTGCACGTGCTCTTGTTGCTTTGATATTGTTATCTATAATGTTCAATTATTCGATTTGCCTTTATACATATAGTAGCCTATCTTAACGTTCTGAGTTCAAATTCCATCGAGGTCAGCTTTGCCTTTCATAATTTCGAGGTCGATAAAAGAAGTGTGATTTTGAACACTGTGTCGATGACTTCGACTTTCCCCACTCCAGCCTTGTGCCAAAATGAAAAATAATTTATTTCTAGTTTTCAAAATGATAATGCTGCGCCAGAATCAAGACTAGTACCAATATCAATGCAAGTTTCAGTTACGACACCTCCCGCTGCTAAACCAACGTCACTGATATTAATATTCATTGTGAAAACAATGGAAAAAAATATTTAATTCTCTCAATACTAATAATAATTCCTGTTAAGTGATCATCAAAATTCATAACTTTTATAATAAAATTCACAAAAATAATTATTATTACAGCTTTATTATTGGCCTCAAGATGAACCATATAAATCAGAGAATATTCTATATAAAGATTATAAATCATATTGTGTTATGGTATTACTATTCTGTGCTGTACATCTCATATCTTCTCCTCTTTTATTTGATAGTAGTAAAACCATCCGAGGAAAGTTTTAATTCAACTTCTGTTCTCACTTAGACATGAGACAGTAGCATCTAGCATGCTTTCCCAAATTAGTTCAAATATCTTTATAATCGCAAGAGGAATCCTTACTAGCTTCTTCATAACCTACCCAGATATTCGTAGACCATGTAACACCTGGAAGGTTAAATTTCTGGAAGCAAAGAGCTGTTGGTTGCAACAGACTTGAACTAGGAAAGCTGGGTTAAAACGTTCTAAAATTCGAACCCTGGATTTTAATGATCATATGACAAACACTAGTCTTCGCGCTTTTACGCGTTTTTTTAAGAGTAAACAACGTATCCTTTTTCTTTTTTTTTTTCTATATGGTCGTAAACACTTCCCTCAATGTTTCTCTATTTATGAAGGATAGGAGGCTCTCATTGGTCTTCTACGACACTTATTACCCAACAACGTTGCCGATACCCTCAGTGACAGAGAAGAAAATCTGAGAGAGAGAGAGAGAGAGACAGATAGACAGAGACAGACAGAAACAGATACAAACGGACAGACAGAAATGGAGAGAGAGGGCACGGTGGGGGGTATAAATCCCCATCAACAGAATCAGCATCAACAGGTGCTTTACTATTCGACACCCTGAAATGATGAAAGCCAAAGTTGACGTCGAAAGCATTTCAAAACAGAGAGTGGAAAGCCGGAACAGATATCACGTAAACATGTTATCCGATGCTCTAAAAACTATGCTGTCTTGAACGATACATATTCAATAAACGATAGTTGCAAAAATTATGAAAATCAACACCTCACAGAAAAAAAAGAATTATAATAAATATATTAAAGCTTAAACAAAAAAATAAGATACCATAATATTTGTAAAAATACTTTTAAAAATCGAGATTATTCTGAGAGGATTTCGATCTCAGCCACTTAAGAAATCATTTTTTATCTTTTGTTTCTTTCAGTCAATGTACTGTGGCCAAGCTGGGGTGCTGCCTTGAATTATGTAGTCGAAAAAAATATCGCTCCATTACGTTACGTGAACGTAAACAGAATAATTACAGGTTGGCAAGAGGTGGTGAAATACAGACACGCAAAGATATACGCATACGTGTGTGTATGTGTGTGGATATGAATACACACACACACACACACACAGAGATGTATGTTCGACAGGGTTCTGAAGAGTTCTTGACTTTAAGGGTATCGCGAAAAAGCTGGTTGGAGGCCCAAACTTCTGAGTTCTTTCACGGGGTTTAGAAAAACCGAAGGACCGTTGTAATTTGTGTGTCAATCTCACAGGAGAATATGTTGAATAAAATCATAATTAATTGATCCTCCTCCATCTTCTTTTACCCAAAGCCAAGAACAGCTCGTGTGTATGTGTGTGTACATATATATATATATATATGCGTGTATGCCCACACACAGAAGGCCTCTTTCAATTTCCATCAGCCAAACCCACTCACTAGGCTTTGATCGACCATATTAGAAGCCACTTGCCTCAGGGGCCATGCGTTGGGACTAAAGCGGAACGTTGTGGTTGAGAATCAAGCACCTTACCGAATAGCCACGCCCGAGTCTATCATAATGTTTATGATAATACATTTATCACGATTCCAGCTTTTTACAATTTTTGATACTCCCGATACCCCGTTGACCCTTCTATCTACTTTTCCAAAATAGCTAAAACGTAGACAGATGTCTATCTCCTATTTATCTCTGAACGCTTGATCGCAATGCAAAACAACTTCCATGATACTATATTAATTCGTTTGTATAACATAACATAAATTCGTATCAAAAATGTGCATGGACCTGCGTGAACGTGCCTGCGTATATGTGTATACGCGTGTGTTTGTGTATGAGTATGTGTGTGTGAGTATGCGTGAATTTATGTGTATGCGTATATATATGTTATGTTGTTGATGTTTCGCCCAACATCAGTGGTTACAAAGATGACCTATGATGGAAGGCATTTAGTCAACCGCGACTAAATTTTTATCTTCAGTGATATATCTAAGAACACGTTACGCAATGTGTCTTCCTATCAGAATCGGCAAGATGTGAGAACAGTAAGATTTTGCTGCTATTTCTAGCCGGTCTGACGATCAAAGGAGGCTCCCTTATTTATGTGTGAATATATATTTTTACATGTAAATATTTCTGAATTTCTATATAAAGCTTAGATCCTCGGGAATATTAGCTATTTGAATCAGTATCTAATTTCTTCATTTACCCTGCAGGCGATCGGAGGTTTGAGAGTTCATTTAGCTGTCGGAAAACATACATACATACATGCTTAACATATACGTATTTACCTGTGTATGTCTATATTTCTGTGTGTGTGTGTGTGTGATAAATTGCTGCCCTATACTTGAACTATATTTCCGATCACTACCAGCAATATATCTTTATATTATATGTGCATACTTGCAACGCCGGCTTATCTATTAGCATCGTTACTTGAAATATCTGTTCCACAAGGTGTTATTTTCATATTACGTACGCAATTGCATTTGCTAGAGGCGGTATGGTATAGTTGATGAGTCCAAGTCATTAGTTCAAATGTGCGCAAGGATCTTCAATGTTAACGTTAGGGTGTTTTAGTCTACGTTACCATAACTTCCTTCTGTTCGGAAGAATGCCCTCCGAATTTAGAGGTGAACAATTGTGTTGGAAATGGCGGTTATCCATTGAAAATTTCTTGTTCAGGATTTTTTAGCGATTCATTCTGTTGATAAATAATGATTTATTCCGTTACTTAAATATAATATATGAATTACTCTATATTTCAACGTATGTATATATGCAAAAATGTATGTTATTATATTTGTGTCTACGTACGTATATATATGTATACATGTGTGCCTATATGTATATGTGAATGCGTGAGTATTTATCAGTGCATATTTATATACTTGTATGTGTGTGTGTGTGTATACATATATATACGTGTGTGTATGTGTGTGGATATGAATACACACACACACCCACACACACACACACACACACACACAGATGTATGTTCGACAGGGTTCTGAAGAGTTCTTGACTTTAAGGGTATCGCGAAAAAGCTGGTTGGAGGCCCAAACTTCTGAGTTCTTTCACGGGGTTTAGAAAAACCGAAGGACCGTTGTAATTTGTGTGTCAATCTCACAGGAGAATATGTTGAATAAAATCATAATTAATTGATCCTCCTCCATCTTCTTTTACCCAAAGCCAAGAACAGCATATGTGTGTATTTATATATACTTTATTTAGTGCTTACATTTACTTTGATCTAAATATTTGCTGCATTTCGGGGTCCTGGCTAAGGGCCTTCAAAGGTTGCTGAAAATTATAACCCACCCACACACCGAACCTCTGATGTCATATGACTTCAGAAGAGAGCTGGTGTGAGGTGTTCATGAATTTTTATAAGACCTAAAATTGTGCATCCGATATTCTTCGCGGTCTTAGTGTTTGTACGTTTGGTTGCGTGAGTACGTACGTGTATATTTGTGTTTGCAGGGATGTATGAATGAATTTTTGTGCGTATGCGTGAAAGGATGCATCTGTATATACGTATATATATATATATATATATATATATATATATATATAAATCTATGCTTGAATGTATCTATTGTGGAATGAATGGGTACCTTCGTATATGTACGTAGATGTGTGTGGGTGTATGCATATGCATACGTATGTATATGCGTGAATGAGTGCACACTTTCAGAAAATAACTTCGTAATAAATGTTAATTCATAAAATACTGATATAAGCCAGCAGTCTTGTAAAACATATATTAAAAACTTTTCCTGTCGTCTCTTTGGCAGCATAAATCACATAATCACAAGACTTTCCATTTGAAGTGTCTATGATATTTATTATTCGCCAACATCACTTGACAACTTTATCGTATTGTATTCTAACAGTGGACAAAAACTTAGGTAAATGAAGTATTTTGTCAGACGCTTTTACGACTGTTTCTCACATTAGCGTTTTCATGATTTCTAAAAGTTAAGAAAGATGTTGGGGTATAATGCGTTGAAAGCATCCCCTTACACAACTACCGGTAGGTCTAAATAAAACCTAATTGAGGATTTGAAAAGATACACCAGGGTAAAATTAACCCTGATGTAATAGTTATTTAAAGAATTATAAGCTTGCTAAGAAAATTTGGCGAGTCGTTGAAAGAAAAAGAAGACAGTTGAAAAAGATAATTAAAAAAAAACATTGAAATGGCATATATAGGGAGAGAAATAAAAACAGCATTGATGGTGTGAGTGTTACACAGATAAATAATACGACAATTAAATGAGCCTGTACCATCTATATATGTATATGACTATATAAACTTAATCTACTGAAAATAAAAATACAATCTACGAATAAATATGTGTAAAAAACGAAAATGAAATTAATACGTCAGTGAATGTTTATAGCCTTTGGTTAAAAATAAAAGCCGATAATTGTTCAAGTAAATATTGCAATGCGATGCAGGGTTGAAACTAATAATTCTTATTGGCCAATAAACTTCTCTTCCGAGCTGAAAATCGATGACTGGTGGTGATTATTACTGCAATAAGTTAGAACCTTTAGGCCAACAGGGTTGCCATTAGATGAAATGAACTACTGTAATAATATCAGCGACACCATCATCAACGAATAACGTTTAACTTCTGGAAATAACATATATAGATAGCTACATACATACAGACAAAAATTCATATATACGTACATACATACATGTATAAACATAGTAATACATACATATATATATATATATATATATATATATATATATATATGGATTTACTATATGTATATATATATATATATATATATATATGTGTGTGTGTGTGTATGCATGTGTGTAAATATATATATATGTACACACACATAAGTATGCATATGTGTGTGTGCTTGCAGATATACATGCAAACACATACACTACACACACAATCCTACGCACACCTGCAAACACACATATACCTATATGAATACATAGATGCGTGTGTCTGTATATTAATACGTGCACATGATACTTGTGAGTGTTCGTATGTTCATGTGTCTATTTAACAAGTTTATGTAATTATATAAATATTTGTATTCGCGTATGCTGAGGAAAGATGTATGTGTGTCTGAGCACCTCACATCAATATGACTATTCAAGTATCTATTTATACATTTATGTCTTTAAATATAATTTAATAGCAATTCTATTTACCATTAGCAATACAGCAATTATTCAAATATTATCTGAATATTTCTTACAAACGATTTTTAATTTACAATTGGGGCCTTTTTTACGTGATGATTATAGTTGTATCTCTATACACAAGAGTCTTACATTTCTACCATTACTGCAAATAAACTTGTTATTGACAGAAAAAAAAATACATTATAACAATAAAGCAAATAGTGAAACCAAATTGTCACCATCATATTACTTATTATAATTTCTTAATGCTTATGTGTCTGCAATTTATATTCAAGAGATGTCTTCATTAATTTTCTTTCAGTTTTATACTTTATGTTATTCTCTTTTTTCATTAGATACGCCACATCTTTAAATGTATTTAATGTCCAACTATATCATTCGAGTGAAAACTTATACTAATTGATATTTTATAAACTTTGAAGAGCAGAACAGAATTAAGACATTGATATATATCCTCTCAAAAGCAAGTATACACACAAACACACACGCATCTATATGTACATGTATGTTTACATGTATGCATATATGTATGTGCATATACATTGAAACGAAGGTTACTAATGTTTCTTAGCTAGCTGGTCCTCTGGTGCAATATATATATATATATATATATATAAATAGAGAAAAGGATAAAGAGAACAATGGTTAAGTTAGAAATATATTTTATGGATAGAGTCTTACAGCTGTTTCAGGGAAACTGCTGTAAGACTCTATCCATAAAATATATTTCTAACTTTACCATTGTTCTCTTTATCCTTTTCTCTATTTATACATACACACGCTAATACACGACTTATAATCCCCAATCCTGTTTATACAACGATTGGGGCATAACTAGCCGGTATACAGCACTTACTCGGTATTACCTGTATCTTTGGGTCTGGTTAAATCCAATACCCTCCTTAACCTTATATATATATATTTATTTATATATATATATATATATATATATATATATATATATAAGATAACTTACTTGGAGGCAATGCTTGGCGTTCGATCATATGATATCATAAATAATATATAATTATATGCATATATCCATATATGTATATATGTATGTCCATATTTGTATGTTTTGTGTATGTATTTTCATGTATATAGTTGCATATCTAGACATGCTCATATATATATATATATATATATATATATATATATATAAATGTTAAACCTCTGGAAGGTTTTACAGATTTCAAGTTCCAGTGATGGACTGGATCTGTGATTTCCGCATTAGCTCTCCGTCCTGGTTGGTTTTGACAAGCCTAATTTCTCAAGATTGGTATTTCGGTAGTGCGTTACATATCCCAAAGCCCAAATAATTACAGGTATAAACCTGAACTTGTAATCTGGGTAGAACTTGTAATCTGCAGATTTCTCATTAGTTCAGCATAGGTGTTCTCTTTTTCACTGATCTTCAGCTTTATGTTAATATCCGCTGTGCAGCTAATTTCCACAACTGTGCACAGTTTCTCTTCTCTATCGCAAATCATCATATCAGGTCTGTTGTGCTTTACATTTTTTGGGGTCTTCACTGGCACATTCCACGAGTATTTCTTTTTATTATGCGTGGCTATGGATTCTACCATATTTTGGCTTCTTATTTCTTTGAACCTAGGATTATCCTTCCGATTAATTTCATTATAGAGTGTTCTAGCAACAAGGTCATGTCTCATCGGTAGATAATACCGTGATGACATTTTCGGACAACTGCTTATGTTGTGGGTGATATCTTCAGTGTGAACTCCACAAAGTCTGCATCGGTTGTCACACTTTACGGCTTTACCTGCATCTCTATCCATTTTGTGCATGGTTGATATTTCCGTTCCTGGATTGCAAACGCATACCCTTCAACGTGGGAGAGAGTAATCCGGTTATTTGTCTATGATAAACTGATTTGATGATCGATGTTACGATGATCACGAAGCTTTCTAGTAACATATCCATGTATGTATGTATGTATGTTTGTATGCATGCAAAATCCAATGTAATATGCTACTTTTGCTCTTGCAGCGGGTTCTGGTAAATGAGTTGTATGAAACACCTAACTACGACCGTACATTTATATTTATCTACAACACAGCGTCTGTCTTTCTTTTCATTTTTTTTTTTCATTTGTATAAAATTACTCAGTATTATTTGAGGCGCATTCAATTGCCATTTTTAGCGGAGAAAGCAGCTTCTATGAAAGAGAGAATGTATATGGACATTGGAAATATGTATAAAATAATTCACAAGATTTCGATAATCAGTGATTAACTGTTACAAAAGTGAATATACAAAATTAGCTAATATAATTACACGTTTTCTATTAGTGATATTATTTTTCACTGAAATCAAAAATAGCGGCAGCTGCTGTTTCTTCTTCCGTCAGCGTAGCCGTTGTTCGTTGTTATCAATATGATATATTACGAAAACATAAAATCTTTTCAACAACCGTTTGCTTTCTGTTTCATAAGACCACGTATTTTCTCATTACCGACAAATATGTCTATCAATTCTTTTCGAACTGTTTGTTCTCAATATGATAAAGACGTTGTGAGAGAAAATAACGTTGCACAACAGTCTGTGTGTTTATTTATATGCGTGTGGATAGTTTTACTGATGATTATGATAATGCCTCACTATTCCCGATCTTTGTCCAACTCTGTACATATATATATATATATATATATATATATATATAATGTATGTATACATCAATACCGAACGATGAAAATGGATGCTCAACACTGCATTGGTGGATATAATTTCCTTATTTGTGAATTAAGGCTACCGTTCGTTTCATGTAGAGAAAAGCAGGATACTGTGCGTGAGTATGTGTGTGTAATATCTATAATTGTATAGGTATTGATAAATAGATAGATAGAGAGATATATAGATAGATAGATACATACATACATATATACATACATAGATGGGCATAGAGAGAGGGAGAGGGAGAGATTTACTCCTATTATTCCTTGTCTTTTGATTCTAAGTTCTGATGTAACCGAGCAAGATCAGATTAACTTTTACGTTTGCCATTATTAAGATTAATGTAAAATTTGGAAATTCTAATCCTATATGTGTGTTGTACGTGTATGTATAATGTGTGTCTGTGTATTACGCAATATGTATGTATGCATGTATATATGCATGTATATATATATATATATATATATATATATATATATATATATATATGTATATGTATATATATATATATGTATATAAATATGTGTTTGTGTGTGTTCTTATATGTCTCTGTATGTAAGTATTTTATCTCGAAGATAAATTGTCAATTTCATACAAATCGTTAATCACGAATTGAAATAGAAAAAAGAATTATTTCTAATACACCTACACACAATTTTGTTTCAATATAAATACAAGACACGGTTTTTCACAAAACAAAATAATATGACATTCTTGGAACAAGCAAAGGAGTTTCGATCTGCTAAGTCAGTTGTTCTTCTCTCAATTCAATCTCTACCCTCTAAAATAAAAGTACATTGACTACTCTGCATCTACATACACTATATCTAAACTAAGCACTTATGCTCTCAAGGCCATACATTAGTTCTAAAATCTTCAGAATTTATTTAAGTGATGGTATGAGCATTTCATCCGAAATAAAAATGGAGAAATTCACACTAATAAGTCTTGCGAAGAGAAACTAAATGTTGAAGTCATTTAATATCATTTTAGGAACGAGATTTTATTATTTTTTTTTTCAATCCATTACACCTACTGTATTTATTCAAGTTTTCGATGGCAGTAAGCAAACTGATGGAATCTATTCTTGAATACAGTTGTCTATTATTATAGAATTTTTTTTACAGAAGAAGATTTGGAGTTTTCGTTACACAGATATCTATCTATCAGAAACCATTCATATCTAAATGGTTATGAATAAAACGATGAAACAATAGGTACTGATATAAAAATGGCTTCCGTCTAAGTCTTCTAATCTCTTTCTCATTGTCTTTCACATGCACAAATACATTCTCACAAAATAAAACACGCAGATACACAAACACACCTTCAACACAAAAACTTAAACCTGTTTTCACATTCCTGTTTATTTCAAGATCATTTTACATATTGCCGTTTGTGTACGTGTGCAAGTCGGTTGTATTACAAGATTCAAATATAAGCAGGTCTTTTCACACTGCTAACAGGAAGAGCAATAAAAAATATCGACTTACAAATGATTTGACTATAGAATTTGGAAGCGATTCACATGTAATTATCTTCTTTAATTTTTATTGATATTATTATTCCTATGCACTAAAATATATCTTGACATTTAGTTAACATAAATTTCATGGCAATGCCCCGCAGAATGAATTAGACTTTTTTCAAAACATATATTAATCTAATTCGTTGAACCACAAAGTTGTTGATTTGAGATCTTGACTGTACAGTGGCCGTCCATCGACACCTCCTTGAAGAATCCAGCCGAATAAATCGACTCCAGTATTTATGACTGTTGCTTATATTGTCGGTCTCTTTTACTGAATCATGCAGTCAGAGAATCTAAACAAACCAAAACTAGCTGCATCGTGATGGAAGGTAAAGAGAAACATACACAGACAAACATACACATGCACACGCACAAACACACACAAATATACAGTAGAAGACAGTTGCTCAAGATTCCAGGCAATGGGACTCAACCCGAAGCCACATGTTTGCAGACCAAGATTTTTCACCACACAGCCATCACTGCACCTTTGGTCTTGCCTGTCGTTAACCAATTTTCTATTCATTTCGATAAAAGAAAAATAAAGACTCAATAGAATTTGAACTCGGAGCAAGGCGGCGAGCTGACAGAAACGTTACCCCACTGGGCGAAATGGTTAGCGGTATTTCGTCTGCCGTTACGTTCTGAGTTCAAATTCC
Source organism: Octopus bimaculoides (assembly GCF_046866305.1). NCBI lineage: Eukaryota > Metazoa > Mollusca > Cephalopoda > Octopoda > Octopodidae > Octopus > Octopus bimaculoides. The sequence goes on along the minus strand of NC_142948.1, from coordinate 12,934,807 downwards.
GCAGAGGTCGACTTTGCCTTTCATCCTTTTGGGGTCGATAAATTAAGTACCAGTTACGCACTGGTGTCGATGTAATCGACTTAATCCCTTTGTCTGTCCTTGTTTGTGCCCTCTATGTTTAGCCCGGAACGTAGTTTCATAAATATATATCGCATAGCATTTTGTCAATGTGCTTTACTGTCTCTACCAGGTAGCTCTTTCTAAAATATAACATAGGGAGTCAATAGAATTTGAACTGGGAATGTAATGTGTCAGAAACATATTACAATGCATTCTGCTCTACTGTTTCTGCCAAGTTCCTCATTTCGAAGCAAAAAGCAAAAATACAAAGTAATTAGAATAATGACAATAATTGATGCTAGTCTTGTTTTAGCTGATACTGATATTGATATTTTTTAAAGTGAAACAATGAAGAAAAGAATAAAATCACTTGACGACCATTATGAATCTGAAGTGAAGATGGACTATTGAAGAGTCGGTGAAATATGTTATTTATTTAGAAGAAAATTCTTTTTATAAAAAAAACATATAATAATGTTGCTTCAATTTCTCAATGTGCTCATCCATTTTCTTCCAATTTTAATTCATATTTAACGGTTGAACATTATTTTCGTAACAAAAGCAAGCAAGAAAATTGCCTCCGGCATTAGAAAATTGAAAGGAGAAAAGTTCAAAAAATAAATATTTAAGCTGCTTCATTTTCTAATATCAACGTCCGGTTAGCAAAATAATATGATTTCGTAAAATTTGGTCTCGGCTTAATGTATTGCTTCAAAGGAATTGATTTGGTATCTGCTAGCATTACTTGTAGAAATGTCGCGTTCATGTTCTGCTCCCGGCGAACCGAATATTTGATGCGGAGTCACTCTCTGATTGAACCATTTCTCATCATTTAAATCTCGTCCCAGCAATGTTCCACTCATAATCAATAACGTGGATAACGATGGATGGAGATGAATGGCGACGGGTGGAGGTGGATGGTAAAGGAGAAAGATGGAAGGAGATGGACAGAGGTGGATTAGAATCTGTTGCTTTTCTATTGATTACATGGAAACGACGTTTAAATTGGTAATTACTCAAAGATCCGTTAAGGATTTCGGCACATTATTTTTCGTTATTATTTACTTCGTAACTCAATAAATAAGTAGTCCATCTCCAAGCAATAAAATTTGCTGAAGTGTGAATAACATTTAGGGGATCCTTTAATAACGTTCTCTAAAAATTCATTGCACTACCTCTTTTCTGCCAAACTCTAACATGATATTCAGTATATTCTATCCGTGGCCACCACTCTTTTAGTGTTTCCTGGAACGAAACTATGCAGAACGAGTTCTCAATTAAATCCAAATGACACTTGGAAGTTCATCTAAAATTTTGAAGTTAAATTTATGTACAATAAATTGCATAAACTTCTACAATACTCAAAATATATTAATTTTTGTTTTTATACAATTCCTAAAAGTATTTAACAATAAAGTTAAGGCAGCGAGTTGGCAGAATCTTTAGCACGCCGGGCGAAATGCTTAGTGGTATTTTGTCTGTCGTTACAGAGTTCAAATTCCGCAGGGGTCGACTTGCCTTTCATCCTAACGGGGTCGATTAAATAAGTACCAGATACGCACTGCGGTTCATGTAATCGACTTAATCCCTTCCCCCAAATTTGAGGCCTTCTGCTTCCAGTAAAAAAGATTTAATCATAAAATTACAGCATTATTATTATGATTTTTTTTTTGTATACATCGAAAGGCTATGACAGTCCAGTGAAATAAAAAAGCAATCAAAGGATTCCATAGGCAAAAGGTGGTTGGGAATCACTGATTAGGAACGTTATACGATATTTGATTTGAGGGAAATCGTCACATGAACCACGAGAGAATATTACGTTGATTCGCTTTGAGATAGATGCATCGAAGTTGATAGAGATCAAAACAAAATGAATAAATAAAATATGCTGTTGGGTAATCATGCTAATTCAACATTCCAAAAGTATCTTAATAGATTAAGGTTCAAGACATTCAATTTTATTGAAACTCCGGGCTGTACAAGTTCATGAATTAAACCCCTGTTCCCCACTCTCTATCTACCTATATATCTATGTATATATATATAGAGAGAGAGATAGATAGATAGAGGGGGCAGATAGATATTGATTGATAGGTTAAAGGAAAGATAGATACATACATATATATATATACATATCACTTCCACTCTCATACCCCTATAGTTTTTCTGTCTCACTCACTGCCTCCCCTCTCTCTGTAGCTCTATTTTCTCTTTTGCTTTCTCTCTATATCTGGCGTTCTCCTCTTCCCTCCCTCTTTCTGTTTCTCTGTTTCACCTCGAAAGTAGATATAGTGCAGGAAAAAGAAGACAAAAAAGAAACAATAATATATAAATTCTCAAGAACACAATGTTAAAGAAGTAAATTTATGTGCAACTATTTCGATATTTACTGGGAATTATGGTATCACAAAACACAACGATTCTGAAAAGGGATATGGAGAAAATACTTAAAAAATGATAAACTCAGATAGGATACTGAAAGACAATTAAACCTCTCTCGCTGGAGACCTATACTAGAAAAAAGAAAAAAAAAAAGAAAAAGAACCGTAAATAAGAAAGACGAAGCCAAGTTGGGTGTTGAAGTGAGTGCTTAAAATGATTTCACACAAATAATTGAGGCAATAAGACACATAGATAAACGCCTCAATTCTAACTGAACGTGTCGGCCATAAAATTTATTGAATAAAGAATATATGTGATTAAACTATAAACAAAACTTATTAAAATAACATATTCGTGTGAAGAAGTTCAATATAGCAGATATGAAGTTTTTATGAGATATTAATCCGGTAAAAATATGCACATAAAATTGATGTGGGTTTGTTTGTGCGTGTGTGCATTTAGTGTGTGTATATATTTTCGTGTGTGTGTGTGTGTGTGTAAAAAAAACATAATCTGTTCTATATTAAAATTACAAAAATATACAAGTATACCAAAATGAATGTCTGCTATTAAATTGCAAGTTAAATTTAAAGTGAATGGTCACAAACACGCGCGCACGGACACACACAGACACCCCTCACACAGAAACTCACACACACTTAAATATACACACGTCTATCTTTTATCGTTTTCTTTTACCTTGTACTTGCTTCAATCCTTGAACTGGGGCCATGCTGGGGCCATACTGGTGCCATACAGGGCCCCGCTTTGAATGGTTTAGTCGCAGAAATCCAGTAATTATTTTCATGCCTGATACTAATACTATCGGTTCTTTTACCGAATTTCAATGTTATGGAGACGGAAACAAACCAACATCGGTTGTCAAGTGGTGAAGGGAAACAAACACATACATAAAGGCACATACATAGAGATATACATACGTATGCATATAATTATAGGATGGATGTCTTTCAATTCGATTTCCGCCAATCAATTCAACTCACGTGGCTTTAGTCGGCTCGAGGCTATAACAGAAGACATTTGCTCAAGGTGCCCCACAGTCGGACTGAACCCGTAACGTTGTGGTAAATATATGTAAATGTATATATGTGTGTGTGTGTGTATGTGTGAGTGTGTGTGTGTGTGTGTGTGTGTGTGTGTGTGTGTACACGCGCGTGTGTAGTGCAAAGATGGAAGAGAAGAGCAAAAATTTCACTTTTAACCCATACTTAAATTGTGCTTAACAGCTGTTTCTCTCTCGTAGACACTCCAAAACGCATAATTACGTAATTGTGATCCTTAAATCATTTAAATTCTTTTTCTTCTACTTCTTTTTTTTTTCTTCAAGTCTTCCACCTCCTTTCTTCTTCTTCTTCTTCTTCCTCCTACTCTTTTCCTTCTCCTTATTCTCCTTACCATCTCCATCATTCCGTGTCTACATCAAATCTTTCCATTACGTTTCAATTTATCCAAACAACAAGACGTTTGGGAATCTGGAATTTTTAGATGCTGAGACGAGAAAACATGTTGAAAGGCAGACAATAGAGTTAAATGAATTCGCAGAAAATTCTTCTTCAGAAAGGAGTTGGTGTTGGAACGCTTCTGTTATAACTATATTTGTAAAGAAGGCAGGTGTTGAAGTTTTTGTGTTGATATGGTTAGAAACTTTGAAAATCCATACGCTTCATACACAGCGGAAAAGATGAATTACTCTATTTCAAACTTGGCAATCTCCACTCATGAAAAACAGCATAGACGAAGTTTGAAAAAAAAAATGTTAAAATACTATTTTGATTTTGTTTATAAAAACGAAAACATAAATTCTAAAAATTAAAGAAAAAAGATTATAAACGTATCTCGAAAATTAAATCAAAACAGGAATTATTTACGCTCCATAGAATTGATTTGTGTGCAAATCTTCAACTTCAGATTGTATTTGTGATAAGGTTTGAAAATAAAATTAAGCTAACACCAGTTATGTACAAAAATACAGCGTACCATGGTAATGTATGCACACGTCAGTACACTTATACAAATTTACACAATAATAATTACAAGCATGAATAAATACACACGGACATACATATGCACACACATATAAACACGTATCTCTGCATCTCTTTAGACTGTATCTATGTGCATAGGTGTATCTGCATATATATATATACTTACGGATATATATATATTAAAAATATAGATAGATAAACAGACAGACAGACAGACAGATAGATAGATAGATATATACATGTGTATGTATGTATGTATACATTTTATGTGGAGTATAAATCATTTCTCGCTCTTCTTCATTCAAGATTCACGAATGTTAGTTCAATTAGACGGTTATATTGCCAAATATAAGAATAATATAGGCCGTATATTGAGTTAGTGTCAGTACATGTGACTTTTATTGTTCACTATATAACAAAGTTCAAACATTCCACAGCGGAACATATAATTTTCAAGGGCAGTAACTGTACTTGTCTTCAGAACCAAATTTGACTTTTATAATACTATTCAAGCAGATATCATTTCCCTGTTTTTAGATTTGTGTATCACATTCTGCACATAAGAACATGCTTAGATTTCCGTTCAATGAGAAAAAAAAAACATAATAAAAGATCTAGTTGTAACATTGTACGATTTTGTTTGTTTCCTTATAGTGTTGTCCTTTATCTCTCTATTAAATTTAAATAAGAAGACAGACAATAAATGATATACTCCGACACCCATTTTTTTTTTTTTTTTTTTTGGTTTTGCTTGATTATATTATCACATAATTCTAATGTCCGCAACTCGCAGCGCGTAATTTCAAAGTTTGTCTTCTGCCATCTCTTGTATATCGAGCGAGAATTTCCGCTAAGTTTCTCGCATTTATGTATATACAAGCGTATAAATCTCGTATAGCCCATTATATATGTGTGTGTGTGTGTGTGTGTGTGTGTGTGTGTCTACACACACAAATATATATTATGTATATGCATAAGGATTAAATCATTATAGAATAATGATCTTATAGGTGGCCACCATGAACCAAAAACCGTATAGGTGAGACTTAATATAGATATATAATTATATTCTTTTATTCGTTTACTTATTTGTCATCTGACTGCAACCATGCTGTAGCACCGCCTTTTGTCGAACAAATCGACTCAATAACTTGATCTTTGTGAGCCTAGTACATATACTACCGGTCTCTTTTTGCCGAACACAACATCTGTTATCAAGACCTGGTGGGAGACAAACACAGACACAACAATAATATATATATATATATACAACGGGCTTCTTTCAGTTTCTATCTACCAAATCCACCACGCAAGGCTTTGGTCAGCCCGAGGCTATAATGGGACTGAACCCGGAATCATGTGGTTAGGAAGCAATCTTCTTATTTCTTTATTGCCCACAAGGGGCTAAACAGAGAGGGGACAAACAAGGACAGACAAAGGGATTAAGTCGATTACATCGACCCCAGTGCGTAACTGGTACTTAATTTATCGACCCCGAAAGGATGAAAGGCGAAGTCGACCTCGGCGGAATTTGAACTCAGAACGTAACGGCAGACGAAATACCGCTAAGCATTTCGTCCAGCGTGCTAACGTTTCTGCCAGTTCGCCGCCTTCTTACCACACAACCATTCCTATATAATTATTTTAAGGGGAGTGAGAAACAGCACCAACATGCTAGAGATAGACGTCAAATGACTAAAATTACATCATTTTACACTCCGTCACTTCAGGTTGAAAGCGAATGAATAAAAAAGATTTAGCAACATTTTTTTAGAGGTTAATTTTTTAGTTCGAGCGAGTTCTGCTTTAGTAATATATATATTACTTTACCTTCGCCAGTAGAATATATGAAAAATTACATAAATGCAAATACATATATATATATATATATATATATATATATATATACAAATACTTGCGTTTATATACGTATACATAAATTCACACGTATATAGGAGGCAAATTTCATTATTCATTTCAAACACGTGCGTCTTTGATCAAAATAATACCGCTGTGACTAGAATAAACGGAGTGAATAAATATAATATATACACAATTAAGGATAAAATCATTATTAAATAACATATAGGTCAGAATTAATAATATATGTATATAATTATATAGATAATATAATATAGGTATATAATTATATAGGTATAACTAAGGGTACCGAGTTATAATATAATATACGTATATAATTATATAGATATAACTAAGGGTACTGAGGAACAGCACTAACATGCTAGAAATAGACGTCAAGTGATTCTAAAGCCATATCAGTTTACACTCCATTAACACAGGTTGAAATCGAGGTATTGAATAAATGAGATTTAGCAAAATGTTTTCAGAGGTTAATTCTAGATCGAATGACTTCTGGTTTAGTATTACAAAAATTGCTTTACGCTCGTCAGTAGATTATACCAAACAAGTACCTAAATGCAAATATATATACATACCCATACATGATAAAATACATACTTGAAAACATATATTTTCTATATTGCAAACTATATATATATATATATATATATATATATATATACATACATACATATGATAGAGAGAGAGAGAGAGAGAGAGAGAGAGAGAGAGAAAATATATGCTTTCAAGTTTGTATTTTATCATCATAGTAGTCCTTATATTTGTTTTCTTTTTTTTTATCTCCGTTCAGTGTTCGTATTTTCGCAATCGGAAATTCAGGTAACGATAATGATATAAAGATATTCTCCATTTCGGGGAAGAACAAAGTCTACGTTGTCATGTTGAATGTTTATACAAGTTATATTAGCAAGCTGATGTATTTCATTGCACTTTGAGCGTATGACGATTTCTTCAAATATATACAGTTACCCCCTTTGCTACATTTCTAAATTAAAGAATCTAATCTAATTCATAAAACATTTGCTATATAAACGCAAAGATTTTACTGACAACTATATTGCTTGTATTCTTATATATATATATATATATATATATATATATATATATATATATATATATGACTCATTCAGGCACACATACACACGCATATAAATATATTTATATGTGTGTGTGTGTGTGTATATAAATATATGGACTATGTTCGCACGTGCTTGTCATGGCATGCTTATATCCATAAAGACATAAATTAATGCCAAGATTTCTTGAATGTTAACAGATGTGTGAGTTCCCTCTCAAGTTCATATATTATGCAATAATGAATGATTATATTACCTGTTACATGAAAATGGGATGTTAAAGTAATTTTACTTATGTCTTTCTATAATTTGCGAGGACAGTTGCTATATAATTCTTTTAAATACTGTTGCACGTACATTTTTGCAACAATATATCATCAGGTAAATTTTTGTTTAGTCTATTGCAGTTTCCTTACCGTATCAAACTAGAAGCATTACTGTACAAACATGTGTATAACACACACAGCCACACATACACATACACACACACACATGGTCATCTCTTTCACGCACACACTAATATACAGGCTTATATATCAGATATATGCATGTATATTTCATCACATTTGTATATATACACACATGTATACTTATATATATTTATATATGTGCGTGCGCATATTATTTTTGTGTGGGGTATATATATATATATATATATATATATATATATATATATATATTTACACACACATACACGGACAGATATAGATATATATATATATATATATATATATATATATATATACACTCATATATAATTGCGTGCTAGGAAGCAGGATAAATGCATCAGCCCTATATGATTCATACGATCAACAACAGTCATCGCAACTAATCAGTGTGTATGTTTGTGTTGTGTATGTGTGTGTGTATGTGTTTGTGTGTGTGTGTGTGTGTATGAGTGTGCCATGCCTGTGTCTTGCCTGTCAATTTTGTATGAACCAGGGGACAAAAGAAAAGAATCGACTGTAAATATGTAGCGTATAGAGATGTTTAGAAAGAACGAGGAGTGAGTGAAGAGAGGCGGGGTAAAAGACAGAAAGAGGTGGATAGAAAGGGCGAGAGAGAGAGAGAGAGACTATAAAGGAGGTGCAGTGAAAGAAATCGCGACTAAGACTAGGGTCTATTGTTTAAATACGAAGGTAGAGTTTTGTAGTAAATTATGGAGCGGAGTTACTATGCAATCTTTTTTTAAATGTGTAAGGGAAAGACATACTTTATTGTATCTTTGAAATACGTTTCCAGTGAATAACATTATGCAAATTACTTTCAGAGAAGCATAAATAACTGGAATTTACTCATGGAAAAATTAACGTTTTATTGGGATTCTTCTACTGAAAATAAAATTTACTCAAGGTTTCATTTTATTTTTAATATTTTCTTCTACAAAACGAAATATTATTTCGTAGATGCATAAATATATTTCGATATTTTATTGCATTATATTTAGGGTAATTTTGCGAAGAATACAAGGAATGTAAAGAAATGTAGTATTCTTCAATCAATATTTGCTTGTCTTTTCCGCTCTATGTTCTATATTGAAATTTTGACGATGCTTGATTATGGAAATTTCCAATACTGTACTCCCGGGTAGCTACGATGTGCAAAATGAATATGCAGCTGATGTAGTTTCTTTCACCATATGCCATCTCTCTTAGAGCAGACACAGATCTAAATGTTATCAACTAAAGTCATCTCAGTCAACGAAATCTTTCTGTTATCAAATTAGATTTAGTGCACGTAGAATTGTTATCATGACTCACAAAGTTCCTAGCGGCGTTTCATCTCTTACTTTACGTGATGAGTTCTAACTTTATAATCCATCTTTTCTGAGTCTATAAAATAAATAAAAGTTGAGCATCGATGTCGATGTACTCGACTTAACCTCCCCTTAATCAAATTTCAGGCTTAGTTCCAAAATTTCTAACCATTATTAAGAATTGTTAGTGCGTCTAGATACATGCGATGCTGTAGTTGTTCTTGTTATTTATAAACTAAATTCAGCTGACACCCAGGTTAACATTTCTTTTCATCTTTTCCCGGTGGATAATATGAAGCACCAGCCAAGTACTGGGTCGATGTATTAGAAATGCCCATTAATCTCAAATTTGCCATTCTTGTGCCAAATTTATTATTAATATATTATTAGTAGTCATATTGCCTTTGCTCAGCTTCTAACACTGGAGATGTACTACGGTGTCAGCTGTTCACTACCAGTGAACTAAGGTAACATGTCTTAATTTTCGAGCTCCTTCCGGAGTATTCGAGCGGTTCCAAAAAGTGCTGTTTCCTGCAATTGTTTCACATTTATTGCAGCCCCTATTTGTTCTATGTACTTATCAAGATTTTATTCACTGTTCCCAGGGCCCCGACAGTTATTGGTTCTACTACCACCTTTTTCATCAACCACAACTCGTTAACCTCCCAAGATAACCCATCATATCTATCGACTTTTCATTCTTCCTTATCGCATACCTAGTTGTCAGCTGGGCATGCTATACTTGTTATTATTATTATTATTATTATTATTATTATTATTATTATTGTCTGAGAGAGCAGTGCATGCCCTCAAAGGGACACTGGGGTAAAATATACAAAGCCCAGTAAACCCATCGTCTGATAAGGGTACACTGCACACATGCATCGCGACCATATATGCGTGACAGTGATCTCATCTCAAGATAAATAGAGCATGACCTTGCAGATGGGACCCAGCTAGAGTTTTCTTCGGGTCAAGTAGCCCATCCTACTCAAAAGAACCCTGCATAAAGGTTGTGCAGGGATGTTGAACGAAACACCCATGTTTTGAGAGTTGAAATATTTAGATAACCAAAAATTCCTCTCAACACATGACTATGATGTTCCCCCAATACTTCTGTTCGGGAACAGAGATGCACATAGCATCAGCCACCAAGAGACTTGTTCAACTGCTTATGGTTAAACAACTGACAAGAAAATCTGTGTTACTGAGCAGAATATTTACTGTAGCCCATATTTTACACCAAGAAAAAACAATGCACATGGTAACACTTCCAATCAATTAAGATCAGAAACCATGAGAGCCTCTGCCTAATACTGTATCAGGGCATTTATTATTATTATTATTATTAGTAGTAGTAGTTACGAATCCATATGTTTCTCTTTTGGGAGTGAATTTGTCTTTCAGAAGAAATATAATTATGTTGGTCTGTATTCATTGCCTAAATCATGATGGTTTAATTATAGAAAAAGAAAATATAGTCTTGATAGAGAGTTCAATCGGCAAACTTTGGCGAGAATCAAATGGAGGCGATCTATTTATTTTCAGCTCTTTTATATTGGTTGCATCAATCAATGGATTAAATTATCAACAGAAAAGTGATAGGATTTATTATCACTTTTGCTGTTGAATAACAGTAACAAAATCTTGCTTAACTATTTGTTTGTGTTGATAATAATTAGATAGTAAGTACTACTCGAATTAACGCATGATCAAAGGCTTTCTGATTCACCATTTCCTCCTTCGTACGAAAGGAATATTTTGCGTTATGGTTTCTGTCTTTAATTAAGAAGTTAATGTGTAGTTTGAGGGAGATTTCATCGCTTTTTCTAGCATGACGACACTACAATTTACAATGTACGTCCTTGAGAGAAATGTGTTTGCTATTCTTTGTAGATCGAATGCAAGCTTATTCTCTATTACGTTGGATTTAATAATTTCAGATAAATTTGGCTTGTATTTGAGAAAGCGGTAAAGCAACGTAGAATATCATATAACGACCTATATGATTTAATAAAGACTTGGTTGCTATTTCTAACAAGTCAAGCATTGCTCACTCATTGGCTTTTTCATTCTAGTAAAATCTAAGAATTACGTGACCAATTTTAACAATTACATGAAAATGAATTCATAAAAGTATAAACATAAAATATAAAACAAATAAGCATAAATTTCAAAAATATTCATACAGTCATAAAACATAACAGATACTTCAGTCCAGAATCTTTCCTAATCTTGTATGACACCTACTATTTTTAATATTGACAGTATTAATAGTACAATTATCTTAAGAATCCTTAAATCTAAACTTGACATTATTGGAAGTTTTCAGGTTTAAAACTCTATTGTAGATTTCCTACTGTTAACAACCTCGTAAATGCATACTATCATCAGTGAGGCGAAGCATTGAATATCTATATATTATTCCATTTGTTTTTATTTAGTAAAATATTATAAAGAAAGCTATTGCTTTGGTGTAATGCTAAAGCTCTGCATTAAACAGTTTGCAATCAGCTGTGTGGTCTGATGTTCTCAAAAGAAAAGAATCAAAATAGCGAAGAAACAATTTTCTATCCACAATGTTTGCTTATATTCGTTTATACAGAACTTTCATTGTGCTATTTACTCTACATAAGCACACCATTGTGTTCAACAGAATTGCTATTCATACTAATATTTTTCAACTGCGAGTAAATTTCCTTTTAATACAGTTACTCTAACACTATCTTTTAAAATGTACGATATGTTATAAGGAATATGAAATTCTTCTGAATACAGTCATAGTAACAATGCGAGATTCAGAACTAATTTAATTTTCAGCGGCACTTCTTAAATCCATTAATTTCACAATACATACGTGCGCATGTATGTATGTATGTATGTGTATGTATGTATGTATGCATGTATGCGTACATATATGTTCGTATGTAAATGTGTATGTATATATGTATACAATTAAGAGACGATCCATATCAGAACAATCACTGTTGCAGAAATTTATTTTGTCATAAATTTTAATCATTTAATTATTTGCAATTTATAAAGTACGACTAATTCCATTAAATCTAATTAGCTATACGTAACAGTAGTTTTAATTAATACTACATTAATTTGGACAATTAAATGTTCGATGCTCGATTTCCTAGTACGTGTATGTAACCTAGCACCAGATTCTGAATAAAATGTGTAATTCCATCTGTTGCTAAATATGAACCTTGTCAGATGAAAGGGATGTTGAAGAAAGAATGGCATTAATATTTTCCTGAAACATCTGTGAAACGATCCCTGCCGGAAATAATTTGATGAGGAACATTGATGTTCGTAGAGGAGAAAAGCTTTTGCTAATAAATGTTAAGTTCTGGGCGCAGGTAGCGGTAAAGTGCACTTTGACAAAAGTGAGTTGTGTGAATAAGGTGAGCAGACATGTATAAAAGTAGACTGCTCAAAGGAGAAGAAGACCTCGAAAAAGACGAATTGAACACATCTATGAGCCTAAAGATTGAGGCGCAATGGCCCAGTGGTTAAGGCAGCGGACTCGCGGTCATAGGATCGCGGTTTCGATTCCCAGACCGGGCGTTGTGAGTGTTTATTGATCGAAAACACCTAAAGCTCCACGAGGCTCCGGCAGGGGACGGTGGCGAACCCTGCTGTACTCTTTCACCACAACTTTCTCTCACTATTACTTCCTGTTTCGGTTGTGCCTGTAATTCAAAGGGTCAGCCTTGTCACATTGTGTCACGCTGAATATCCCCGAGAACTACGTTTAGGTTACACGTGTCTGTGGAGTGCTCAGCCACTTGCACGTTAATTTCACGAGCAGGCTGTTCCGTTGATCGGGTCAACTGGAATCCTCGACGTCGTAAGAGACGGAGTGCCAACAATGAGCCTAAATATTTACAGTATATTAATGTTGTGGTTTTTGACTATCAGTTTAATGGCTGTGTATTTGCATGTTATCGTGGACGATTGTTGAAAATAGCCACACTATCCCAGATGTGGGAGTGTGTGTGCATTACTCCAATGGAGGACTTATTTGAGTGGCGTGAGTCAGAGTATCGCTTAACCTGAAGAGATTTCTAGCATTATGGGTGTATTTTATGCTTATCTTTACGTATGTGAGGCCCACAAAGTTTTAAAATGTTGCAATGCGAGGTGGTATCAAAATGATCCCAGGCTAGTTCTGTAGCGCATCAACAGAGCGCAGCACACGGTTGCGTGTATAATGATATAGCAGTGACCTTCATGACACAGTGTGCCGAGTGACATGAATGTGTTTACTACAGAAGTTGGGAAATTTGTGTTTATCTGATCGTGTAGAAGCTGTAGTCTGCGATTTTGTCATGGACATGAACGTACAGAGAGCCAACTTGGGAAGTCTCTTAGGGAGACATTGAGCATGCTTCTACAAGCTTACTGCGACGAGGCAAGGGATAGTACGCGGCTTCGAATCGCACGAGCGCTACACAAGCGTAAGAACTTCCTTGGAAGACGATGAGCAATCTGAAAGATCTGCCTTGAGCGTCACCTATGGAAATGTAATATTGTATATCGAGAATTCGTTCCCTAGGGACCGACCGTCAATCGAGAATACTATTGCGATATTTTAAAGCTTTTGAGGGAGGACATTCAGCGAACGTGACCGGATCTGTGGAGCGCGATGAATTGGACTTTTTAACGACGACAATGCACTCTGTATCCGAGTTCTCCTCATTCGTTAGTTTATCGCCAAAAAAAAACAACATGGTATTGCATCTTCACACGCCCTACTAGCCAGATTTAGCACTTACGAACTTCCATGTCTTCCCCAAGCTTAAATGGTAACTCAAAATTCACCGTTTTAACACAGTTGTCGAGAATCAGAGAGAATCGCAGAGGTCCTCGACTTTCTTAAGGAAAACGCCTTCCAGGCCGTCTTCCGAAAGTGACAGGAACACTGGGGCCGGTTTATTGTTGTACAAGGTGACTCCTTTGAAGGTGGCGATGTTAAAACTTAGGTAAATCAGTTATTTTTTTATTAAACAAAACTAGTCCAAGAATCTTTTGATGTCACCTCGTAATCCCACCAACTTTGAAAACATTTAATATATTTTATCGAAAGCAACGAAATCCTTTTGATTCAGTGAGTTGGAATTTAGTTGACCTATAGTAGAATATCTGATCAGTTGTTATTGCTTCAAGTAGTTGCAATGTGTCCACGTTTTTGAGTACGACAGGTGTTTATTGAAAATTCTTTGCGTTGTCATCATTTTAATTTGTGATGTGTTTCCTAATGAAATATTTTATTTAACAAAGAGTGCGCTACTATAAAATGATTTGTGTCGGATGTAGCGCTAAAGGCATGCTGTAAATAATGGGAGATTGTTGTACTGAAATGTCTGAATGAAACTGAAATTCTGCGATGTTTACTAAATGGTATGTTATATTCCACGGAATATGTTGCAGTCGCTGAAATTCTTGACTGCTCTAGAAAGAACATAAAGATAATTAGTATACAGTGAGTTCGAATTCACGCATAGTCGACTTCACCTTCCATTATATGGTAAAACAACATGTGCTAGATATATAGAGCTCACTGCTTTAATAAAGTAATTAATTTAATGGCTTCTATCCCTCCCCTCTACAATCTAAGGCACGTGTCATTCCAAGATACATTTAAGGATTAAAAATGCTTGTAGGTTTCACGTTCTCATCTTCAAGGCTTATTATGGGAAGGTCACTCGATTACTTGTAACGGTGTTGGATTGGATGTCGTCAGGGTCCACTTGTCCTGGAATTAGTATCTTTGATGCGCATTTCTTCGGAGATATGTCGATTGGCATGAGAATTTCCAGATCTGAAGCGTATTTTGCATTCATTCCTTTTATAACGGGGAAATAATTTACATCCGACCGCCATATATGATATTCCTTTATTTTATACCCGAAAATCATTTTGCATCTAAATAACATATATGGTGATTATTCATTTTATAACAGACACATATTGTACATCCGGTCACGATATAAGAAGGCTATTCAATGTGCGTCCATTCATTGTTTTAGAGAAAAACTATTTCCACAAGTTTACCTTCAGTATGACAGTCGTTTTATAGTCATGCGCCTTACAAAAGGACAACTCTTGCATTCGTTCAAATTAAATCTCTTTCAAAGGGGAATTAAATTCCTTCCCATATTATTTCTTTTGAGGCTCATTTTTTTTTTCTCCTGCGGGAAGGAATTTGCATTTTGTTTTGCAACACTCATTGTGTAAAGCGAAAAATTCATTCATGTCATTTATAGAAATCGACATGAACGACAAATATATAGCAATTTGAAAGTGGTGATCTAACTTGCCGACCTGTTAATATAGAAATCATCTCTGGTTGCAAGGAACATTTTAACTCTTCCTTAGATTATCACATCTTTAGAATTATTTTGCAGCGACATTTATTTCTTTTATACAATAATACCAATGATTATATTATTGAACTCCATTATGATAATGCTAGGATTTTGCAATAAGCTATTGAGTAAATACGTATTTTTATGAGCCAAAATAAAATTTAAAAAACCTACAAAGATCGAAGAAAAATATTTAAAACAAATATATAACCTTCACTGAAATCATAAATCAAATTAGAAAATGAACTATTCATTAAAATATTAGGATTATAAATACAAAAGGAATGTCGTTTCTTCTCATTTCTTCTTTGTTGTCCTTATTGAAGTATTAAAAAAAACCAAATGTGTGAAACAAAAGATTAAGCCCAACAGATATGGAAGAATTTGCTCTTCAGTCACGCAGTTTGCAAAAATCATAAGAAATATCTGTGACAAACGAATATAACTTGGAGCAGGTAACTTTCTGAAATTTAATTGAATACTTTGCATGCCATGTTAATTCGACAATTTTATTTTTTATTTCGTTTTGGGGGAAGTATTTTTCCATTTTCTTTTTTTTTCTTTTTTTTTTTTTTTTGCTTCGTTCACATTTTAGTTTTTCAATCTCTATTGAATAATATTTCTAAATGGACGGAAGACCGTTGGATCATGTATTACTTTGCATGCAAGTTAAATACATTGTGCAAAGTTAGACTCTGTCCAAATAGAATTAGACTGTATTCAGCAAGATAAAAAGTAAAACAAAATAAAATAAAAACAGACAGGCTGAAATACTGATTGCGGCTTATTTTTTATATGTTGATATAGCTTTTCTTTTAAAACGTTAATTCTTAATTCGTTGTATTGCAGTACATAGTCGTGAATATTGAAACAACGTACCATTCCATCGAAATTTGTGCGATCAGCATGTAAAGAAATCGAAACCATATAAGTCGCATTTTAAATTTTTGTCCATGTAATGACTGCCACACATACAAACACTTGCAGACTCAAATCTTAAGACTAAACATGTAGGAGATAATTAAAACTGCTAGAAATTGGAGTCAAATTTTTCTTCAAATATCCTACAGTTGTCTAAAAAGATAACAGGTTAAATAATGTGATTTTTGATACAGAATATTTTAATAAGCTCTTCTTAAATATAGTTGACTTTAGACTAAATACTCAACTGGTAGTCATTTTATCCGCCCTGAAAGGATAGGGGAAAAAAAAGTCGACCTCAGCGGAATTTGAACTCAAAACGTATGTACGGACGACATGCTCAATAGCGCAAAGCATTTTCATGTGTGTTACCAACTCTGCCAGCTCAATAATAATAATCGCTTCAGATTTTGTTGCAAGGGCAGCAATTTTGAGGGAGGTGATGAATCGATGCAATCGACTCCGGTTTGCTCTTGCTACCTATTTTTATTGACCCTGAACGGATGAAAGGCAAAGTCGACCTCGGTGTAATTTGAACTCAGAACGGAGAGACAGCGAAATACTGCTAAGCATTTCGTCCAACGTACTAACGATTCTGCCACCTTACCGCCTAAACATGTAAAGACGGACCATCTGCCACTAAACATTTAGCCCTATGTGCGAAGCATTCTGCCAGTAATAATAATAATAATAAATCATAGTAGGTGCCTTAGGTATAATAAAAAAGTATTCAGACAAATACATAACAAAAACACCAGGACTTACAAATATATATAACATACAGAAAATTGCACTACTGAGTACTGCACACATTCTACGCAAAACACTTTCAATACAGTAAACATAAGAGCACCACAGCAAACCACAGCACATACCCAAGGCGCACAGAGCTGCGCTCGGTAGTGAAGTGAAAGCACGTTATAAAAATAAAACTACTGAATAATAATAATAATAATAATAATAATAATAATAATAATAGCCACCGCTGTTGTCGTCATCGAACACGGTGTCATCAATCTCATCATCATCATCCTGATCATTATATTTCTATATCCGGAAAAAAAAGTCCTATCTCTCGCAGCTAATTTGCACTGTTTCCATCTCATTAAATTGTAAAATTGGTATCGGATACTCACTAATACATGACATCCATTTTGTTATTTCTTCAATCTGAACTTAGGATTGCACATGTTGCGACATTAATGTGGCATATTCAAATTATATCACCTATATAGCAACCAAGACCAAATTACGTACACAAAAATGTCTGAATTAATTGAAATTTACTCTGCACAGCTCACTAATGACTTTCGGAAATGCATGAATGACTTTTAATCTCATTCTATTCTATACAGATAGTTGGCATTTTATCAATATCTGTAAACAATTATATAAACCAGTTGGTCAAACTTTTTAGAATACAAAATCTACCACTTAAATAATGTTTGAATATGTTTACGGACATATTATCGATTGTTTGTAATGATATAGTCAGAAATGAAAAGCAATATGTAAAATTAGCTTCAACATGCATACTTACACAAGTGCTTGAGAAAACTGCGCTTTCGTGAAATTCTGTTTTCTGCTGGGGAAAGTGACAGCCGAAACAGTTGTCATATTTCAAACAGCTTACAAGGACGATGCCAGGAGCAAAACACAAGTTTACGAGCGGTTTTCATACTTTAGGAATGGTCACTTTTCGCTTTAAGACGAACCTCGTTCAGGGTGACCGCCGACCTTCCGAACCAATGAAAACCTTATGAAAATTCATGAAATGATCCTGGAGGATCGTCACTGAACAATTAACGAACTTCTTGATATAACTGGTGTGTCCTGGAACTCCTGCCAACGAATTTTGAGTGAGGAATTGCGAATGAAATGAATTGCAGTAAAATCTGTGCCTCCCTTGCTCATGGAACATCAAAAGCATTCACGACTGAAATCGTGTGGTGAACTGAAAGAGCAGCTTGAAGTTGATCAGGAACTTTTTTGGAAGGACACCACTGGTGAAGAAAGCTACGGCATTTGCTGGTGTGGAAGAGGTGAAGAAAAAAGCGACGGAGGAGTTAAAAGGCATCACTTCGCCAGAGTTCCAGGACTGCTTCGAACAGTGGAAAATGCGTCTGGACTGAAGATTCGCTTCAGATGGAGAATACTTTGAAGGCGATAAAAGTTTAACCTTGTAAAACCAAGTAGGCAAAATAACATTGCAAAATTCCAGTTTTTTTTTTGTTTGTTTTTTTTTTGTAGGGGGATACCCCTATAGTTAACATCTACAAGGGTGCTATAATGAAACTAGAAAAAACATCGATTGTGTATCTCAGGAAATGATGTAATTGATATTTAGAAAAAAAACAAGTATCAGTAATTTTTGAATCCGTTTGGAATAAGTTTTTCTGAGACTATAGCAGAAATGCTTTCGCATGTTTACCTCGGTGGGCTCGAACTTGGAATTACATGATTACAGAGAAACTTCTTCCAGCACAGTAGCATATATGCGTTCGCTTACTCTATTAATGACATGATTAAGAGCATGAATTTCTGAGAATGTTCTTTAGACACACTACACGCACATGCAATATATACATACATTCACACACACATATGCACACACGTGCACACACACATGTATGCATGTATGTATTTATAAGAGTGTGTGTGCTTTGTACTTTGCGCATTTGTAGGAAATCAATTATCGTTGAAGTGTGTTTCAATTCAAAGAAGTCATTTCATTAACGCTTCTGATGTCATTAACAAATTTGTAATACAAAAAAAAAAAAAAATGAAGAAAACGAAGAAAGCAAAGAGACATTCGCACATCTTGAAATTTCGCTGCCACTAATGGATCAGATAACTTGTGTAGCCTATTTAATGACTCTTTTGTTTTTCTCACATGCACAATATTCAATGAAATATCTCTAAGCGTAGTAAGTGAAGTGCGCTCCAGCAGAACGTTTTCTTGGATTGGCAGAAGGAAATAAATGTCTAAGAGTTAATTCTAGGTCATTGCATTGTTCTTAGTCAACTGTTACGTATCTTATTGTAACCTGATGTGTAAAAGGTTGGAGATGCTTCCGACAGAATGTGTGAAGTCAAATTGTATGGAAATGTTTCTACACATAATTATTACGATAGTGTGGCTCCAAATAGCTTTATCAATAGCTTCATCGCGTGTCATAGTCGTATGCATTTCGTTTCTAATAGAAATTCGTGTTTACAATGTCAAATATTTTGTCACGTTGCTAATTCAAACATTTACATTATATGTCACACTACACACACACACACACACACACACACACATACATATATATATATATATATATATATATATATATATATATATAGTAAGCAGGTAAGATCTAGAGATACTCACTAAAGAAAACACGAAGTAGAACTCATCATTTGAACTGAAACTCCGAAGTTTTATCAAGGAAATGGTCCTCGTGGTAATGGATGACTATAAGAGAAATTTGGATGCGCTGAAGTAGAGGTGCAATGGTCCAGTGGTTAAGGCAGCGGACTTGCGGTCATAGGATCGCGGTTTCGATTCTCAGATCGGGCGTTGAGTGTTTTTTTGAGCGAAAATACCTAAAGCTCCACGAGGCTCCGGCAGGGGATGGTGGCGAACCCTGCTGTACTCTTTCACCACAATTTTCTCTCACTTTTACTTCCTGTTTCTGTTGTGTCTGTAATTCAAAGGGTCAGCCTTGTCACACAGTGTCACGCTGAATCCCCCCGAGCACTACGTTAAGGGTACACGTGTCTGTGGAGTGCTCAGCCACTTGGACGTTAATTTCCCGAGCAGGCTGTTCCGTTGATCGGGTCAAATGGAACCCTCGACGTCGTAAGCGACGGAGTGCCAACAACAACGGATGCACTGATATGGAGATAGTGAAGCAGATAAACACAATTAGTCTTGATATATAAATATGCATATATTCATACGTACACATAGATGAATACATGGATTTATATAGATACAGCAAGTAAATGTACTCAGAAGATAAATATACACGTAAAATCGTATAGAAGATCACATGAAGATATAAATAAAAATATGTAAATATTGGGCTGGAAATCCTTTTTATATACATAGACAAATAAATTTACTTTTACATCGAGTACATAAAGAGAGCTTAATAGTAGAATGCATATTTTATTTTAACTCGAGAGCTGTTTCTGGAAGTTCGGAGTTGAGTAATAGTCGTAATGTTATTTGCCAATTTTCATCTTGGTGAAGGAAGACGGTATTACGGTAATGTCTCTTAGCGACTATCTACGGGTTACATATCCATGATTGTTTGCATATTCCATCTGCTAATCGTATACATTACGACTTTCACGTAATGCCAGGCTCTCAGAAACAGCTGTGGAATTAAGAAGTTATGCTTTCATCTTAGTTTTCTGTAATTTTATATTTTATATTTATTTATCTATATATAAAACTATTCATACACTTTTACATATTGTATATATATATATATATGTGTGTGTGTGTGTGTGTATTATATATATATATATATATATATATATATATATATATATATATACATAGCGTTTGTGCGTATGTATCTATATATGTGTATATAAGTATATATACACCCATATGTATATGTGTATGTATGTATGTATGTATGTATGTATGTATGTATGAATAGGCGCATACATGATTGATTAATTCCTTATAATTGAACTTGAGTGATTCTGTGTGGAAGTCCGCCATGGATATACATGTACTTAAATACACTGGCACAACACGTGCACACACGTGCACACATACATGTGCGTATGTGCGCGCGCCTTAGGATTAGGCTTAATTTTCACCACATGCGACACTGTGTTGGTTCGTTTAATTTACATCTGTCGTAACTTAGTTGTTCGGTGAAATATTTCAACAGAATACGTGTCAGGCTTAAAAGTACGTACAAAATTCAATCTGTTTGATTAAAAACCCTTCTAAGAAGGAAGTTATACGAATACAATATCTTGCTAAACACCTCGTATTATTTAGGCTGTAAGGATTTTCCATCGAGACAGTTTTTTTTTTCCCTCTCCTGGTTCTGTTCATTTTGAGATTGTCAGAGTAACCCTGTGTACGAATACTACGCTTTATCTTTTACTTTTTGTTGTCCTTCTTTGTTGTATATTACCTTCGGAGTCACAGTTAACACTTGTATCCGGAAATTTTCTACTGATTGACTGTTGTTTTCACTGAAGACATGAAGATTCCTTGGTCTATGCTCTCTGAATAAATTTTTTTATCAAACTCTCTTACAATAGACATAGTCTCTTACTCCGAAAGTCTCTTACTCTGAAAGCAGTCGTAGGTGGCAGCACCAACAGTTACCAGTCAAAATTTCATCGTGTTTATTAGAACTGTACTTCAATCTTAAATCAATTCAATTGTTACATTATATTATCTACGGTCTTCTCATTAGTCTGCCTTTTCTATGTCTATTCTATTTTCTTTCTTTCTCCTCCTTTTCTTCATCTTTTTGTCCTTCTTCCTCTTTGTCCTCTTCCTTTCTCTATTCTCCTTCTGCTGCTACTGCTGCTACAAATGCCTTGCTCGTTTCCCACTTATCTTTTTCCTCCTCCTTCACATCTACCTTCTTCCCTCATCACAATTCACCTCACTTACCCTCTCCTCCCACCCCACAGCTTGACACACTCCACTTACTGCTGCTGCTCCTCCTCCTCCTCCTCCTCTTCTCCTTGCACCTTACTCCTCCATTTATTCTTTTCCCACAACTACTACAACGATCACAACTAATACTAATATTACAATTGAGGAACCTGCACCTGGTGCTCCTGATTGTGATGATGATGATGATGATGATACCATTACCACCAACGCCACGACCACCAACACTACTACTACTACCACTACCACCACCACCTCTTACTTTTCCCCACAACCTTCATTAGTTTTTTCAATACCTCTTTTCTGTCGGATCTGTTTTATCTTAGTCGCGTTTTTGTTGTTGTTTCTGCTGCGTAGATAGAGCTAAATTCTGCACTCATTTACCGAAAACAGTAAAATACAAATCAACAGTGCAAAGAACTCACTCACATATGCAAGTGATGTAGCGAACATCAAAGTTAGAATTCCTCATATATACATAAAAAAAATAAATGCATTATTCATTAAGTTTAATTTTTTTTTCTTTTTAGCGTGCATTCGAAATGAAACTATGAAATTCTGTTGTAGCCTCACACATACATATACCTACTATTAGATTTTCAGATGCACATAGCACTAAAACAGATGCGTCATGTAACATACGAACATACATAGACATATTCATACACAAAAAGACACGCACATGTTTTTTCTACCATTCAGCTGTGTGAGTGTGTATGTGTGATTGTGTACAAGCAACCAAATCTAAAATGTAACTTATATGACCTTGAGAAAAATATACGCCAAATTGTTATCTGAGAAAATATAGCATAAACAGACGAAAATAATACCCAAACAGATAAAAACGTATCTGAAATGAATAGTTTATCAATAAGTTTGTTTAGAGAAAATGGTGTGGAAATCTTCTCTCTCCATGAAAACATGACAAAGATTTTCAAGAATCGCACAAAATCAAAAAAAAATATATATATATATATATAACGTGAGAGAGTTAGGGGTTGGGGGTCCAATATATATATATCGTAACGAACCAAATCAAAGATTATATCTCCCGCTGAAAATGATCTGATTGTACTAAATAAGAGGATACCCAGGTTCCTAGTTTCCAAAATTAGAATATATATACTTTTATTCTCTTATTTGGTTAAGCCGCTTGACTGCGGCCACGCTGTTGCACCACCTTTAGTCGATGAAATTGATGCCAGGAATTATTCTTTGTAAGCCTAATAATTATTTTATCGGTCTCTTTTGCCGAACCGGTAGGTTACGGGGACGTAAACACACCAATATCGGATGTCAAGTGATGGTGGGTGACAAACACAGATACACAAACACATACGCACCTACATATATATGGCGACTTTTTCTATCTAAATGTCTGTTCAACTCTATATCTACATGCTTTATTTGTACATTTATATATTCTTCGGAGGCCACAAATCCGATATGTAACAAAAGACTAATTTCATGTTTTTTTCCCTCGTTTATGAAATTCTTACGACGTCATGTACATATGGAAGTACACACGTTCACACACACACACACACACACACACACATACACACACACACACACATACACGCACACATATACACACACACACACACACACACATATATATAAATGAAATTCAAAGTTCGATACTCGGATCGGACTGCGTGTTGGTGTTCTTGTGCATAACACTTTATTTCACGTTGCTGCAATTCCCTCAGCTGCAGAAATGAGTTGCGACATCACTGGTGCCAAGCTGCATCAGACATTATCTTTCTACTAGATAACATCCGTGACGTGGAGATTGGAGACCGTGGTACATAGGCCACTATTGGTCATCCATAATCAACAATCACGGAGGGGAACTTTCAAGACCGAAGGTGGACTTCATTTTACATATACATAAATACACACATACGTAGGCACATACACACACACACACACACACACACACACACACACACACACACACACATATATATATATATATATATATATATATATAAGTTGACCAGTAAAGTGGACATTTAATATGCTAGAAATAGACCACATGTTGTGTTTACTAAGATTTAGTAGTTCTCAAAAGAAATTCAGCGAAATACCAAACCGTAAGCGAGCAAGACATTGAAAATTACATACATAAAATTAAAAAGTTATTCGCGGACCAAGGTTTCGGAGTTAAACATCTCTTACCGAGAAAATCTGCTTCATCTTCAGCGCAACCTGCTAGTCATAATTCTCAGAATCTTACACAAGTTGTTCAACGCTAGAGGCGATATATATATATATATATATATATATATATATATATATATATATATATATAACCAACCGAAATTGCAAAGATGAACTGGATCTTGATTGAAGAGAGAAAACTCCGAATGACATGTCCGTGTTTTCTTTGTATCATCTATCTGTATGTTTTGTCCGTTTCTTGCATCACCTGTCTGGATGTTTTTTTCGTTCTTGTCCCATTCTGTATTATATATATATATATATATATATATATATCCGCACATATCAATGAATGATTGTGAAGTATATGTCAATATACATACGTAAATGAGAATATTGTGTTCGATTATAAGAATTGCTATTATTGTCGTTTTATTGGTATATTTTTAGCATATGGCTTTCAATGCACACCAGAACGTTGGTTTAGAAACATTTGATACACGCTATTTTAGGTCTGGCATCTTTATTGATAGTACTCAAAGATTTCGATATCAAAACTCTAGTGGTTCTAGTACTTCAGTTTTCTAGTATCTGTCTCCTTGCCTATCTACCTTGTTAGCTCAATCCACTCTCCATCTATCTATATATATATATTGTTTCTTTATTGGAAAAAGGGGCTAAACATAGAGGGGACAAACAAAGGGATTAAGTCGATTACATCGACCCCAGTGCGTAATTGGTACTTAATTTATCGACCCCGAAAGGATGAAAGGCAAAGTCGACCTCGGCGGAATTTGAACTTCGAACGTAACGGCAGACGAAATACCGCTAAGCATTTTACCCGGCGCTATAATGATTCTGCCAGCTCGCCTTATATATATATATATATATATATATATATATATATATATATATATATATATATATATATATATATATATATATCAGTCTGTTGTATGTCTGTCTGGCTGGCTGTCTATTTGTCTGTCGGCTTATATATATATATGTGTGTGTAAACATTTATATATGAGTGCATACATTTATATATACATACACACACACATATATATACATACATAGATACATATACTCACGTACGTACATACATATATACACACGTACGTACGTACGTACATATAAACAAATCCCGAGGTATTACTTTTGTAATTGTTTGCTTCTGGATATTCCGATGGGCATTTATCAACATTCGAACTTCGTTTTGTTTTCGTTTCCAAATTTTTCCATTCCCAAGTCTATCACTGTCTCTATTTCAACATGTTTATATTGGGATATTTGTTTCCAATCGCTTATAGAGATATTTTATAGTATAATAATATCTATCTATCATTCGACTAGCGTCGAGGCCAACATTTTGTGTATTTATAGTGGACCTTATAAACATTATCAGCATGATTTGACTTCATCGCACATCATATGATTACGAATAATCTGATCAGTTTGTGATATGTTCTTCGACATCTTTGTTGTACATCTGTAATCAATGTTTCTTGACCGACCGCCTATTGTAATGCTGACAACTTTATAAAAAGAGTCAGCCAAGACAAGTTGTGCATCCTTGTTTGTATCTATTAACCTTTGTATCAACCTATCTTCATTCGTGTATATATATATATATATATATATATATATATATATATATATATAACTACAATACTCAAAATATTTGATGTCACCAATCTCTGTACTAATATACCTCACACTTTCGACCTAGAAGCAATCAAACACTGGATAGAGAACATAGAGAACGGATAAATAAACGCTTCAAGACTGGCTTCATCACCAAGGCTACACGCCTAATACTAAAGGAAAATACCTTTACATTCGACAATAAAACATATCGATGAAGGGCACTGCTATGGGTACGCGGTTTTCGGCCCCATATGTAAAGTTATGCGATACTTGGAAGAAAACCTTTAAGAGAAAGTAGAAAAACTTTTGATCAGGAGTACAAGAAATATATCTTATTCTCCATAAGCCTAGCACTTATTCCATCGGTTTCTTTTGCTGAACTGCTAGTAAACAGGGACATAAATACACCAACATCGGTTGTCAAGCGATGGTGTAGGACAAACACACACACACACATATAGATAAATACATACACACACATATATATATATATATATATATATATATATATATATATATATATATATATATATATATATATATATATATATACGGCAGGCTTCTGTCAGTATCCATGTACCAAAATTTGGTTTGTTTTCTATGTGTTTAATCTTGCTTACATCTTTACATCCCTCTCATATTGCGTGTGTGTGCGCGGGCGCCTGTATATGTATATAGATCGCGGTTTCAATTTCTAGACCGGGCGTTGTTGAGTATTTTTTGAGAGAAAACACCTAAAGCCCCACGAGGCTTCGTCAGTGGATGGTGGGCATATCTGCTGTATTCCTTCACCAAAACTTACTCTAACTCTTTCTTCCTATTTTTGTTGTACCTGTATTTCAAAGGGTCAGCCTTATCATACTCTGTGTCACGCTGAATCTCCCCGAGAACTGCGTTAAGGGTACACGTGTCTCTGGAGTGCTCGGCCACTTACACGTTAATTTCACGAGCAGGCTGTTTTGTTGATCGGTGCCAGGATATATATATATATATATATATATATATATATATATATATATATATATATATATATATATATGTATATAAAGAACAAATAAATCTTCCACAACACCGCCAAATTACACTCAATGGCCACATAGGCTCTTGCGCCAGAAATAAAAACCCTAAATTCCTTATATTCCCTCTCTGTCAATGTAAAGACAGAATCTGTACACAAGAAAGAATCAAGGAGAATCTTTTTATAGAGAAATTCCAAACACTTCTTAACATACAAACTCCTCAGTGACCATATTCCCTTCTCTTGCCTACCCAATGAAATACATATAAATTTACTTCTTGTTTCTCTAAGAACAGACATAAACTTCCTGTTGACAAAGAGTCCAGAACTCCAACTAAAGAGTATGCAACCCACAGAATTGTCTTCCCTTGCACATACTTCCTGTTTTTACACCACACTTCCTGCTTAACACATAAACTCTCAGCCTTTCTTAAACATAACATCATTCTTAATTACAAGCATCCTAATCTTTCTAAAAATTATCTACATGGATTACCATTGGACTTTAAAAACTCAAAGACAATATAATGCATTGGTATATTTATTTTTTTCATATATTTTTATATTTTTGTAAAAAAAAACATTATTTTCATTTTCCCTCTTCTTGAAAATTTGCCATGCAAAGAAAGCCGGTTAGAAATCCTAGTAATCCTCCCTATACACATCTATAGTAAAATATGCTTTCAGTTTAGCATTCTGCCTTATTATTATTATTATTTTCCTATATACATACATATATATATATATATATATATATATATATATATGTATATATATATATGTATATGTGTGTGTGTGTGTGTGTGTAGGCATACATGTATCTAATTATGTATCTATATGTGAATATTGATATATGAACAAGAAGGCAGTCTGGACAATTACTGTCGTCGAACCTTCTTTCATTGCACAAACGCTTTTTCTTTTTTTTTTATTTTACGAGCACTCCGTATTATATCCTTTACTTCCTTGAAAAGAAGTAATAAAATTCTCTTTTGTCCATGTTTTGTAGTTATTTGTACTATCGTCTCATTATTCTTCAATAATAACTTTTCGTCTTTAGAGTCGTCTTTTATAAATGTTACATAGAGATTAGAACTCCACTTTTGACATTAAGTTTACTCTCAGGCAAACTTTCGAAGATGTATTCTAAATGCAGTCCACCTTTTGTTCTGATTTTGTTAATGAATTCAGCGTTCAAGTGAACTTGTTATAACTAACATATTACATTGACATCTCACTTCTTTATATCGATTTTCATATTCGGGAGCATTTAGCAACGTTCCAGCTATGAAGAAAATGGGTATATAATATAATTTCAGAAAATTTATTTCGTTTATGCATTCCTAACCATGTCTAATTCAATGATATCAAAGTACTTCGAAGACTCTGTTTGTTGTTGTGCTCTTGTTTGTGTTTCTCTATGATATGATATAAGTATTAGTAACTTATTTTTCTCTAGCACTCTTTCTCTACAAACATGTTACAATTATTTCTCATAAATACGTGAAGTATATGCAGAAGCGTTTTATTGATTCATTAGAGGCATGACACAACATAAAATCTTTCTCCACCCGACGAAGCACCCAGACACGGCTATTGCTGAATAATATTCAACTATATAGCAATTATAAATAATGATTTTGTATAATAACATATGAATATACACTCAACAACTTAGAGCTGGTGTTCGGTGCAGAAAGAATTGTTGCGATCAATGTACTAAAGTCTAATATATTTCACCCTCGTATAATTATTTTATTCTCATATATATATATATATATATATATATATATATATATATATATATGATAATAATATTAGGGATAAAAATCCAAATTTACTCGTAAAAACTCAATTTAATTTAATATATCAAAATTAAAGTTAAATTAAGTTTCACAGTATATAATACATAAACATATAATTTAGAGAAAAGAACCACAATTCCTGAACTCATCCACTTTGTATTTTATTATAGTTCTTTTTAGTGTTACTTATTAATTTTTTGTATATGTGACTGTGGATTTTCATGGATGATTCAGGAATTGTGGTTCTTTTCTCTCAATTATATATATATATATATATATATATATAACGAAATGATAGCGCTAAGTAGTATTTAGGCTTATACAAAATTTAGGTTAGTTAAAATATATTTCTGACATACATCAACTGCAGTGTATTTGCCTTTTAGCTGTTGAAATATGTCATAAGCATATTTTAACTAACCTAAATTTTGCATATATATATGCAGAGAAAGAGAGGGGGAGAGAGAGACACACACAGATACTGAGAGAGCGAACGTATTTGTCAGTGAGAGAGTTTTCTCTCCTCATGGAGTATTTATTTTAATGCAGTAAATCCAGCCTGGTTTAAGTTGGTAAAATATTTCAACATCAGGCAGATACGAAGCTGAAATTATATGACTTTTGAGGAAGATGATTCCACAGTTCGATAGTGTTAGTTCCTCTAAGTCCCTCTTTTGTTTGTATTTGAAATATTTCTTACCATTTAGTCATAAGGTATTAAGCAGTATTTATGTTTCTTTACGCAAGGGGAATGTCTATTGTTTGCACGTGGGAAAAACCAGTTAAAAGCTTTCCGATAAACAATGCCATGATGAAGCACTTTTATTTTGCAACATTGCTTATTTTTCGGAGCAGAAAACACCACGTTGATTTTTTCACGTTAACCGATCTGTAGCAGCAGCAGCAGCAGCAGCAACAACAACAACAGTAGTAGTAGTAGTAGTAGTAATAGTAGTAAGAAGAAGAAAGATAAAGAACAACAGCAACAACTACAAGAGCAGGAGGAGTAGAAGATGCATCGCTTCTGATTGAGGTACAATGCCTGTTAATTTCAAAGGAGGAAGTGAGTCGTTAAAGCTATACTCAGTGTTAAACCAGTACATTATATTTTCG
>NC_142948.1:12889943-12899943 GCF_046866305.1 Octopus bimaculoides | reverse complement strand
AAGCAACAATAAACTTACCTTTTAAAAGTTCAACGATAATTCTACTGCCGCCACATAAATTTAAAGACAACTGGATTTACGTAGGGCCTTATTTTTCGTAAAAGCTATCATTTGTAGTAGCTGGTACGTATCTAAACTCCTATTCGTATTTTGAAGGAACATTAAACCATTGTCGCTAAACACTATTTTAAAGTGTGGTTTCTATGGTTTGGAATTGCTCTAAATGTATTTGAGCATAAAGATATTTGAAATTTAGTATTTTTTTGTATATTTTAAGGTAATAATATGATTAGTCGAATCTACTTTCAAGCAGTTCGAGTACGCTAAGTTTCCATAGATCCGATGGCCGATGGCATGAAAATAGGTCCGTCAAATTTTGTTAGTCTCTGAAAAAGTACTAAGTTTCCAACATTATAATGGTAGAGAGTTATGAGAGATAATAATGTATGAGAGAGTGAGTTCAATACGTATTTCAGTTCCGAACGTTATGAAGCCCGTTCTATGGTTCAATTACTTTATAGAGTCATAATATTCAGAAAGATTTATTCAAAATGTTTATTTTGGAAATTACTTTTGGAAATGATTATAATATTTAGAGAAATATTGCTTTCCAAATGAAGATTAGTAGAGGTGTCATTGAATAGTGAGAGAGGGAGCCAGGGGAATAAAGTTGAAAAAGTGTGACACACTGACATTCGCTTTCGCATCATTATTATTATTATTATATATATATATATATATATATATATATATATATATATAGAGAGAGAGAGAGAGAGAGTGAGAGTGAATATATATATATATATATAATATTATTAGGGACAAAATCCAAAATTACAGGTAAAAAACTCAATTAAAATCAATTTGTAAAAAATTTAAATTAAATTGAGCCTTATAGATAAAGTATATATAAAATATATATAGTTTTAGGGAAAATAACCAATTTTCAAGAACTCATCGATGAAAATCCACTATCACATATAGAAAAATTAATAATTAAAAGCACAATAAATGAGTATAATATAAAGTAAAGTAAATATCATAAGATAAATATAATATTATATTTATCTTATGATATTTACTTTATATTATACTCATTTATTGTGCTTTTAATTATTAATTTTTCTATATGTGATAGTGGATTTTCATCGATGAGTTCTTGAAAATTGGTTATTTTCCCTAAAACTATATATATATATATATATATATATATATATATATATATATATATCGTAATACGAAAATTTCAATTTATCGAGATATGTATATGAACTAAGTTGTAGGACAACAGGAAATTTAGACGATATGCCATAATACAAATATGTTATCTTACTCCACGAAACAAGTGCCGCTTTATATTTATTGCATACATGTAACTCAACACAGCCTTTTTTTTTTGTATTTTACATATTATATAGCTGTTATATGAACGATACTTTCTTTTTTTCTCATTTTTCTTTTTAAATGTTAAAGTTTACTTAATATTTTCCGAGTGTTTTATATTTACATGCATACTAAACGTAATTTTTCTTTCTTTTGCAGGTAAGTAACAGATTTCAATTGTATGACGTTTCCTAACTTCAGTGAATGTTAGGTAATCTGCATAAATAATAATTTTAAATAAAACTGAAGGAAATTTTTGGTAAGTACAGAATTCAGTAACATTTATTCAACAACTCGCTGAGGAAGTTAATCTACAAATATTGCCTTGATATTCATTAACCTACCTTAATATATATATATATATATATATATATATATATATATATATGGATAGATATGCACGCTTATATATAAACATATGTAACATAGAGAAAGAAAGAGAAGAGATTAAGAGAAGGCGTATGAAAGTGATATATATATATATATATATATATATATATATATATATATGTATATGTATGTATGTATATATGTATGTATGTCATTGCTCAATTTTATTTCACGATTTCTTGCCAATGGAGAAGGAGCCGATTTCTAACCTAGTTCCAAGTCTCCTTCATTGGAATTTCAACATCAGCAGCAAGATATTTGTGTATGTATGTATATGTTCAGATTTATATGTTTTCTTTCATGTATGTATTCTCATGCATATAGTTGCATATCTAGACATGTTCATGTATATTTAAATGATAAAATTCTCGAAAGTTTCACAGATTTTTACAAGTTCCAGTGTTGTACTGGATCTGTAGTCTTCGAATTAACATGCCCCTTTCTGGTTTTGAGCATCCTAATTTCTCAAGATTGGTTAGTATGTATGTATAAATATGACGGTCTGCATGAAAGGAAAAGAGAACACAGTATCCCATCTAAAAATAAAAATAATTTAAAGAATCTAAAAATACCAACTATATAATGGCTGGATGATGATAGTTTGCTTACTCAAAGCAGCCACCCACATCTTCCACCATGACTTCAAGACGATCTTCGGACCTTGCGCATGCGTTTCTTATTGTGTCATTTAGAAGCTTTTTGAACATCTCCTTGATCTTGGCCACTATTTCAGCTTTGATGCTGCAGCCACAGAGGTTGGTGTGGTCCTCATTCGTGCCATACACATAGTAATTCCATGAAATTAAAATCAGAGGAACTAAGAGGCCAGAAATTCAGGCTGGTGAATTCGTAGAAATTTTCCGCCAACCACTTCTGACGCTTTCCAAAGTTAGGGCAAGGAGCCGAATTCTACTGTCACAAACATGGCATTCCAGTGGCAAGCCTTACCAGCAAGGTTTGATCAAAGTGACTAGCAGCTTCATATAAACGTGTAACTGGAGCCTAAGGCCCTGTTCAAAAATATGGAGCCTTATGATGTCGCACCCACTGGAGGAACACACAAAAAACATCGATCCTTCTGGCGACGGTTTCGTCGTCTCTGTTGCAGCATTCCATATGTCACGTGCTTACAGTCTTTACATCGTTCACAGAGCTTTGACCAGCTGTCATATTGACATTTTTATACCCGGTGTGTTCATCGTTGTACACTTAGATCTTTCCACTACTCAGATGGCTTCGAATCTATCATGACAGTCAACATCATTGACTGTTCACTAATAGATAGGGCCATTCCTGAACAGAAGGAGACAAAATACCGTCAAATGTAACCCAAACACACCATGTATATAAACACACAAAGAGGTTATACAGTTCCGTTGAATAAGGGAGAATAAACTTAGTTTAAACTCCCGTTGCGCATTATTGGAGTGAATTATATGATAGATATATATATATAAAATAAAAAGCATGAATCCCACATTTCTCCTGGTTGCAAAAATTCAATGCGATGAGTCATCTTAAAGATGTAGTCCTTATTTCAATATCGAACCTTCACTGACAAATGAACAAAGGATTAGGTGCTGTTTTATTAAATTATTATGTGTTCTTGAAAGTAAAGTGTAAATTACTATGAAAATAATATGCAGAGATGTAGAAAGGAAGACAAAACTAATTCCATATAAAATAAAAAGGAAATATGTCAGAAAAGGAAGGCACAGATAAAGTATAGATGCTCAAATTCAATTTAAAATCTTTCTATGTATATACACATACGTATTGGTGAATGAAGATCGTTCACACAGGTAAACGTATGTCAAAAATATGCTAAATCTGAAAACTTGCGTCAGGAATCATTCAGTTTAATTGAATTCATTTTGCCCTTTCTGTTTGCATGACTTTATGTATTAACATGTAAATATTTTCCCTTTTTTATAAAAGACTCAAAGCATTTTCTCTCTCTCATTCTCTCTCTCTCATTCTCTCTCTCTCTTTCACTATATACATATGTATGCATGTATATGTGTATGTCCATATTTGAGCTTGTATGTAATTGTGTATGTACAGCATACGTGATCTAGCATCAGATTTCTTCACCATTTCATTCAATTGCTACACACCATGTTTCCTGTAGGAACCGACATTTACATATTCAGTTCAGAAACGAGCAAATTTTTGTAACACCATAAGTGATTTTATTACATAATTATAAGTTTCATAACGGAAAATATACAACTAAGTTACAAATTCATATTTCCATTCACCTTGATGCTAACTCTCCATAACATCTTAACCTTAATATTCACGATCCATATCAATAAGAGCAGCACTAATATTGAAATATTGCAAGGCGGTGAGCTGAAAGAAAGAGTAGCAGGCCGGGCGAAATGCTTAGCGGCATTTCGCCTGTCTTTACGTCCTGAGTTCAAATTCCGCCGAGGTCGACTTTTCCTTTTATTCTTTCGGGGTCGGTAAATTAAGTAGCAGTTGCTTATTGAGGTTGATCTATTCGACTGGCATCCTTGACCAAAATATTTCGGGTCTTGTGTCTAGATTAGAAAAGAATGCTTAAATATTATAATTATATTTAAATATGTTTTAAGCTAGTCATAACCATATCATAATGTCTAACATTCGTATATCATATCAAATACAATATATTACTAAAAACTTTAACGATTAGGATAATGCATGTTCTGTTAAAAGGGCAAAATCTGCAAAAGCTAAAACATGTATTACATGTACAGGAGTAGCTATGTGGTAAGTAGGTTGCTTACCAACCACATAGTTCCGGGTTCATTCCCACTGCGAGGCACCTTGGGCAAGTGTCTTCTATTATAGCCTCGGGCCGACCAAAGCCTTGTGAGTGGATTTGGTAGACGAAAACTGAAAGAAGCCCGTCGAATATATATATATGTATATATATATATGTATGTGTTTGCATATGTTTGTGTTTCTGTGTTTGTAACCCCAACCCACCCAACATCGCTTGACAACCGATCGTGGTGTGTTTACGTTCCCATGACTTAGCGGTTCGGCAAAAGAGACCGATAGAATAAGTACTAGTCTTCAGAAGAATAGGTCCTGGGTTCGATTTGCTCGACTAAAGGCGGTGCCCCAGCATAGGCGCAGGCAAATGACTGAAACAAGTAAAAGAGAATTGTTGTTTGTTCCTTCTCGAGTCATGCCTGGCCCATGAGGACCGGTTTCCCGGTTTCATTGGCGTATATGATCCCCTCATGGAGGGGACGCCGATCCGTCGCAGGTGAACTGCTAGATCCCGGAGGAAAAAGTGAGAGGAAGTTGTGGCGAAAGAGTCAGCAGAAGTTCGCCATTACCTTCTATGGGAGGTGCGTGGAATTTAGGTGTTTCGCTCATAAACATACACATCACCCGGTCTGACATTCGAACTCTGGATCCCCCGACTGCGAGTAGGCTGCTCTAAATACTAGGCCATGTACTTCCACACAAGCAAAGCATTAACAAGAAAATCAAACACATAACCAGTTTATTTCAGTTTCCTTCTATATTCTTATTTTTTCAGTTTCCTTTACTATTCTTTATATAATTCTAGTAGGAACGCCTTCTAATTTCCGCTAAATAAGTGAATCTCTTTCGTCTTTTTTGACACAAAAACCTATATATTGGAATATTGACTAAAGTTCTACGATGCTTTGTAGCCACCCATCTTGGGAAAGAAAGGAAATGCAACGATGGCGATTAGGGGATTTTAGGATACAAATACATATATATATACATATATATATATATATATATATATATATATATATATATATATATATATATATATATATGCTTAAGTAAGTATATGTATATACTTATATATATGTATACATATATAGAGAGGGAGGGAGGTGGAGACAGATAGATAGATAGATACATAGATTATTTATTTATTTATTTATTTATTCTTTCATTTCACCGAAGCTGGAAAATCTTCGAATTAACATTTTACTCTACTTTTGTAGTTCGAACATTGACTGCACCTTGTTTGGTACCTACGTACACACACGCGCACATATGCACATATATCGATAGAGACAGAAAGGCAATTGTTCTAGACTAAAAGGATGTAAACGTGTATTTTTATTAGCAATCATACTTCTGTACCAATTTCCATTTTTTTCCAACTTTTAATTATAATTTTTAATTACCGGTTCATTAAGCCAGCTCATTTATTTAACCACTCAATAATCTTCTAAAAATCATTTAAAATATTCAGACAGACAGTTACAGACCTATCCAACAAAATGGTGTGCCGATAATTAACTATATCGCTTTATAAGAATATATGATATTGTATTATTTCAAATAAAAATATTCATTAAGATTTCAAACAATCGTAATTTCAAATAGAAATATAATCACAGCTATCATATGATTTATGTGTTTATCTGGCTGTGTAGTTACTTTCTTTGTTCTTCACCTCTATCCTTCTTTCCCTCTCTCTTTCTCTATATCTCTCTCTGTCTCTCACACACAAATATATATATATACATATATATATATACGTTTCGCTCGCTCCCTCTCCCTCGGTCTCTCTCTCTCTCTCTCTCTCTCTCTCTCTCTCTCTCTCTCTCTCTCTCTCTTTCTCTCTTTGTATATATATATATAATATATATATATATATATATATATATATATATATATATATATATATAATCTCAAAATACAATGTTTATATACCAAAAAGGTTTTATAACATTTTTCTAACATTTTTCTGATGTAATTTAAATATATACTTTAACCATGTAACACAAGCCTTCTGTAGTTTTTTCACTCTTATTATCTTTTATATATATATATATATATATATATATATATATATATATACACACACATATACACACACATAGATCTTACGCTCTCTCTTTCTCTCTCCTTCTCTCGCTCTCCCTCTTATTCTCTCAACGGTAAAAGCACACTCAATTTGCTCTTTTCGGTTAGCATTACTTATTACTTACAATATGTTTAATTAATGCCTAATGCTTAGGGCGTTGCGCTTGCCGTCGTTAGATCTCGATTCGGCTGCCGGATCAGGCGTTATATTGTTACTGAACACAACACTTTCTTTCATATTGCTCTGTGATCATTTCGATTTCTATCGTGAGGCACACCTGAACCGGCAATATCGATTTAATAGAAGGCGTGAGATTATGGAACGACGAAAATGTGATCACTGTAAACGAATCATCTATGTGAGAAACTGTTGAACCCTCACTTGTCGTCTAACGAAGGGAGAGTCTGTGTTGTTAATGGGTGTGTATGTGTGTGTTTCAAGGGTGTGCGTGTGCACAATTGGATACGTCTATCTATCTATTTATCTATCTATCTATCTATCTATCTATATATGTAAAATCCAATCCAAAAAACAACGTGAATCTCGTAGGTACTATAAGTTTAGAGGGAATACTTGATAAGTGTAAGCACCTGCATATGCAAGATCTACATAGATAGATAGATAGTCACAGAGTTAGATGGAAATATACAGAGAAGGTAAAGAGACAGGGTGAATGAAAGGATAAGAGTGAGAGCTAGAGAGAAGAGAATTATATATATATATATATATATATATATATATATATATATATACACACACACACACACACACACACACACACACACACACACACACACACAGCAAAATATGAACGTCTAACAACAATCTATTTTCCCAACAGTAGTGGTAGGGACAGTCTAATACATCGACTCCAGTGCTCAAATTGTTACATATTTGTATCACTCCTAAAAAGCCAAAGGCAATGTCGACCTTGATGGCATTTGAATCCAGAAAAAAAATGTGGATAAGCATTTTATCTGAAGGATTAACAATTCTGCCAAGTCATCATCTTATTAGAAACTAGTGGGACCCGTAGATATTAGAAGCTATTTCAAATTTTTATTTATATTTTGCTAAGTTATTTCAATTCCATTCACAATAATGTATTATATGATTTAAAAATTTCCCTCTGCTAAGCACTTTATATTAATCTTTCTTCTCTCTACTTTTTCAACACACTTTTTAACCATGTAATTCCCATCTTTGTCTTCAACATTTCTTTCTTTCTTTTCACCTTTCCCTCCCCACCCGACAGCACGACATTCACATTTCTCTCTCCCACATTTCTCTCACCTTCTTTTTCTTTCGCTCTTCGCCTCTCATTTCAACTAAACACATGACAGTTTTGGACTATTATTCTAATTTCTCTTCTTTTTTCTCTACTCAAATTTCGTATCCCTCCTCTCTCTCTTTCTCTCTCTTTCTCTCTCTCTCTCTCTTCTACTCCACCTCTTACTCACTAACTAAAGTTTAGCGGGCGAACAAGCAGGTTATTATACAGATAGAAATATTGCCGAATTTTTATGGGTTTCTCTTCGCAAAAAGGAAGTCTGGGTTTGACCCCTATGTGTACCATTTCGAGCCAATTGAATTTCATATAGCTTCATGTTGACCCGTGAACTTCCGTAGTTAACAAATTTAACAGTTCTTCAGAACGAATATCCTAGAACTTCCCCGGAACACACTATGAAGTATTGAGAATTAACTTAAAGGTACAAACGAGTGTGAAATGTTTAGCCAGGTATCTACTAATTTAATATGCAGATAGTTCAAATGAATGAAACTCTAGCATCATGTATATACTAGTTCATGTATATGTTTTGCACACACACGCAGGTACACACACGCAGGTATACACCAACGAACACATACATACATGGGAGGGGCGTGCGTGCATGCATGTACATTCGTGTTTAGATATGTGTATGTAAGATTATACGGTATATTTACCCTTAACTATCTCCATACGTGCGACTTGAGTGTCGAAGAGTGTACGTGCGTGCGTTTTCGGCTTTTGAATGTGGCAAAACGCGCTCATTTCCTTCGCTTTCTGTGTGTTTTAACACTCGAAACCAATTAATTTAAGTGTCAAGTCGCTCTCCATTTGGATGATTTGCATGTGGAAGGTCAGCTATGCAGGCTGATGTTATCATTCCTAATTCAGTTTATGTTTACAAACAGGGATATAATCGAAAATCCGCGCACGAATCCTTCTACACAGATACGCTCAAAAACATACATACATATACATATATTCACTGGATGTTTTTGTTAATAGATTAAAATGGACTAAATTCGTGGTATTACCTATTTTTAAGGCATTTGTGTCACCACATCTGCTGTCAATTGTGAGGGTATTGAACTAGTAACATCAATTGTATGAAGGAGTATATATTAAGACTTACATAGTTACCTCCTTTTATAAGTTGATTATGGTTTCAAATAATAATGCTTACGGCTTTAGCTGTTAATTCAGTGGATGTGAGGAGATAACTACCGGAAATGTAGTGAATCTAACATAGCCGCTAATGTAGTTTTGTGGTCACCGGTTTCCTTCCGAACCACATGGTTCCAGATTTCGTCCAACAGTGTGGCGCTTTGACCAAGTATTTTTCTACTAGAGCTTCGGCCTGACCAAATCCCCGTCAGTAGATTTCGTAAAGGGAAGCTGGAAGAAATCAGTCGTAAAATATTGAGATGCACAAAATGTGTCTGAGTGGCTGTCGTAAGTAACTTGCCTACCAACCACATGGTTCCGGGTTCAGTCCCACTGCGTGGCACCTTGGACAAGTGTCTTCTACTATAGACTCGGTCCGACCAAAGCCTTGTGAGTGGATTTGGTAGACGGAAACTGAAAGAAGCCAGTCGTATATATATATATATATATATATATATATATATATATGTGTGTGTGTCTGTGTTTCTCCCCCACCTTCGGTTGACAACCGATGCTGGTGTGTTTACGTCCCCTTAACTTAGCGGTTCGGCAAAAAGAGACCGATAGAATAAGTCCTGGGGTCGATTTTCTCGACTAAAGGCAGTGCTCCAGCATGGCCGCAATCAAATGACTGAAACAAGTAAAAGAGTTAAGTCTTAATTAAGTTTAACGGCATTTAATAAAATGTGTTCGTCGTTACTATTGGTTACACCAGAAACATGAAAGACTTGGCGAAACTCGAATGCCAACCTCCAAGTATAAACATCATATTTTCATAAAGTTGAAGCTTGCTGCCAATTTGATATTCTCTTGTTTGGGTGTTTTCATTGTAACCAATCTCTCATTACGCAAAGTAAACAATAATAGGTACTGCTTACGCTATTCTAGATGTAATATCTTTAGCTTAACATGTCATGACTCTTAAGAATAAT